>NC_064867.1:9286451-9328951 GCF_024139225.1 Suncus etruscus
ACATTGCTAATGGTATCAAGGCAGAACAGTAGATCTAATAGGAACACTGATGTAGACCCTGGCGAGTCTTCAAGTAAAAACTCAATCAAGAGTTTTGTTATAAAAGAACTATTCTCATGATTGTTGAAGAGATAAAACTTACTTCTCTCTCTTCTTCACACAAGTGCAAATGCATGCACATTCCCAATTTGATCCTATGCTTAGACTTATCCAATGGGGTCTCATTATTAGAGTGAGAGTAGGATTAAACGAATTCCAAAGAAAAAATGCAGTGAAAGGTTGTTACTCAGATAAAATCAATGTGCTATTAGGAAAGGAAAGATGGGGAAAAACATTGTGTGGGCAATTAGTTGTATCCATTAAAAGCAAGAGGTAATGACTTTTGAACCTTTGCTTTTAAAATTTTGAACCTTTTGCTCATATGCTAGATCTCAGCATTTTCATACATTTTCTCTGTTAATTCTGGTAATGACTCACCTTTGAAAGCCACAAAGTGCACGGGTTTAGAAATTGTTTATGAATTATTACTTTCTGTTATAAGAGTATATGTTAATAATTTATATATAAAACATGTTTCATAACATTCAGAAACTATAGATGAAATAGAAATTTAATTCAAAAGAACTTTTACTCTTTGTCTGAGAAAAGTCTTTCTATTTCTTAAATAGATGTTTGTTAAGTAAAAGTACTAAGCGTGAGGTTGAGAAAGACTATTGTGTTCCGTTTTGATGCACAATTTTACCTTCCTTTTTGAAGCACATTTTACCTTTTATTAGAATTAATTTAGCTCTTTTGTGTAATTTTTGGATACTTGCCAAGAGCTAATGGTCCTGCTATATCATTAACACATAGGGACAGAGTAGCTTTGTCATGTCATCACCAACGCTGGTTTCATGGAGAGAAGAATTATTCAGGAAAACAGGGCACATGGCAGATATCCAGACCTGAAGAAGACAACTATATTATTTGAGGGCATTTGTATTTGGGAGAATACCAATGTGACTCAGTCTTCTCTACAAATGACTGACTGGACTTTAGTAATGCCATAACCTGAAACAGTTACCTAATGTTCAGCTTGACAATTTGATATTACATTATTTTGCTGAAGGTAAACTATTTTGCCATTATTTTTTTCTACTTCATACTTGCCATTTGAAATAAAAAGAATTCTCACCACTTCTAGGACTTGAACAGACCACATATCTTATGAGATAATATATTGGGTAATATTGATGTTTGCCTTGACTATTCTACTTTCACACCCAGTTGAAAGTAAATTTAATAAATATACGGACAAAATTATACATGTGTTACAAACTGGTTAATGTAGGCCAAATAGTGTAGTATAGCGCATTAGACAGATGACTTAAAAAGCCAATGAAGGCTCATGTTAGGCTACTTAATTTGTTTATTTTACCTGTTTTGTTTCTTGTATGGTTTTCAGAAGTATGCCCAACCTTTTTGAGTCTCAATTGCATTTTCCGAAACAAAACTAAGAAACTAATATCTAAGATATACAAACAGAACTTAAGAAAAACATATCTAATCTCATCAAAAAATGGGGGGGAGAGGAAAATGAACAGACATTCTCTCAAAGAAGAAATACTGATGGCCAAGATGCACATGAAAAATTCTCCACATCATTAATCATCAGGAAGATGCAAATCAAAACAACAATGAGGTACCATCTCATGCCACAGAGAAACAAAAACAAACAAACCAAGAACAATCAGTGCTTGGAGGTATGTGGGGAGAAAGGAATTCTCATTCACTGCTGATGGAAATGCCATCTAGTCCAGTTTATGGAAAACAATATGAAGATTTCTTGAATCACTGGACATTGAGTTTCCATATGTTCTAAAAATACTACTCTTAGGGATATACCCTAGGAACACACACACACACACACACACAAAACAAATATGGCCTCTCCACTTCTATGTTCATCATGGTGTCCAATAACAGATGATTGTCAGAAACAAAAACAAAACAGAGCAAAACAAAACCATGGTACATCTACACAATGGAATACTACACAACTGTTAGAAAAATGAAGTCTATGAAATTTGCTTAAACAATGAACATGCAGACTATTATGCTTAGTGAAAAGAGTCAGAGGGATAGAGATAGACACAGAACAGTCTCATTCATCTGTGAAATTTAAGAAAAATAAAACCCAGTATGGTAATAATACCCAGAGGTAATAGAGATGAGGGCCAGAAGGACCAGCCCATGATATAAAGCTTTCCACAAAAGTGGTGAGTGCATTTAGAGAAATAAATGCATGAACAGCTACTATGACAATAATAATGTGAGAGAGAGAGAGGGAGGGAGGGAGGGAGAGAGAGAGGGAGAGAGGGAGGGAGGGAGAGAGAGAGGGAGAGAGGGAGGGAGGGAGAGAGAGAGGGAGAGAGGGAGGGAGGGAGAGAGAGAGGGAGAGAGAGAGAGAGAAAATGCCTGTCCTGAAGACAGGAGGAAAATGGAAATATTGCTGCCTGGAAAGTTACACTAGTGAAGGGTGCTATACATTCAACGACTAAAATCCAACTACGAACATTTTTGTAACCACAGTGCTTAAATAAATGATTAAAAATAAAATAAAACATAAATCTAATAATAGAACCTATTTCCTAGAGCTATCATGAACAATAAATGAGACAAAGATATGCTCTGTCCCAGTGGTATAATAATATAAAAAGATATAAGTTGTAGGGAGGTTCTGCATCTTAATCATGCTCTCTATAATATTTTATCCATTCACAGATATAAATGAAGTTGTTGCTGACTAAATGGTCTATTAGATTAGACAATATCCCCTTTAGAGGAAGTTTATCTGCAGTGCAATAAGAAAATCTGAAGATTTTAAGTAGTGGATAAATAGGATCAGAATTTTAATATTTTCTTTTGCATTAATTATGTAGGTGATGCACAAAATGTAAGTATAGAATCCATAATACTCTGGGGAAAAGAATAGTAGTTTCAGATGACATTTTGGGTGCATACCAGGAGCATATGGTCAAGGACGGTTTATTTAAAAGGACATGACAAGGATGGTAAAGAGAGTTCATCACTGTTGAAAAAAAGCAAAGGAGAGAGAGGAGTTGAAATAATACGGAGTTTTCTGTCTTTGATGACACCAGTTAGCATAACTTATTTGATAATACAGGTTTCTAGTTTTGTTTTAAAAGTAAATAGTTTGGGGCTGGAGCAATAGCAAAGCAGGAAAGGTGCTTACCTTACTAAATTCCAATCCACACACCAACGATGCTAAATTCAATCCATACCATATCACATGGTTCTTGAGCTCACTAGGAGCGATTCCTGAGGACAGAACTGGAGTAAGTCCTGAGAATTGTTGGATGTGGCTCCCCCACAAAGAAATAAAAGTAAAATAGATGTATTTAGAGAAATATAAGGAGAGAGAGAAGGAGGAAGAGAAAAGATACACATTGCAGGTTGTGTTGATGGCAGCACAGAATATCTCATTTGTTTTGTTTCCAATGTATCTCTTATATCTCTCAACATATAATATATCTATTAGAATATATGTACATATGTAGTGTGTATCATACTTATAATTATTGCAAGAAAGTTCATCTTGAATGCTTGAATTGGAAGGATCCATAAGTGCTGACAGGAAAGTTAGTTATACTGTGAGGGGTTTGGAAGTGACTTTGTGTTTTGGAATCATTGACACATAAGTGGTACTAGAGGTCCTCAAAAGCTTAGAATAATAAGACAATTTATTACTATTTATAAGAAATTTTATATTATATAAGCTAATTATATTATGTAATATAATTATATATTAAATAAATATTAATTATAATATAATTAATTATATTAAGAAAGACCAGAAATACACCAGCATTAATTGGAAAAATAGGGATCCATGGAGAAAACTGAAGTGAAAACTTAAGGAAAAGAGAAAAATTTTGGCTTGGGTTACAGATTGCATAAGAGTGAAGAAAAGAAAGAGCTTTGGGTAATATTTCTAGACTATAAATGATCCTGTGAGATTACAAGTAAAAAGCACTCAATTTTACTAGTGTTAGGGACAAGCCTAGACATAACAAACTGACAGGGGACAGGGATTTGAGAAGTAAAAATCATGACTGCAAATTACTTTCTTAGTGTTAGTGTTCACCAACCAAGATGGGGTTGAGAAGACATTGGGCAGGACATGTTCAGGATGAGGAATATTATTAATGCTTGATTAAATTTTGTTCTGGAATTTTATTTTCTGATTTTTTTTTGCCTTAATTAGTGAGACTGCCAATCCAATTCCCAATTTACAAAGTTTCCAGTATATATGCTAACATTCATCTCAGTGACTCAAAGTAATGTACTATGTTGATTCTTTGGCTAATACATTTTTTGCCTCAAACACATGGATATCATTTTCTGGTGCCATGCAAGGCAATCACTTTGGCCATAATTATTCATTTACTTAAACCCTCCAGAATGTCTAATTTTTCTGGCTACAGTGATTGTCAATAGGTGGATTAAGTTAGGCTAATCAAAAACAAAGGCATATTTTCCTGATGCTGCATAGTATTCCACTGTGTAGATGTACCACAGCTTCTTTAGCTATTCATCTGCTGTTCGGCATATGGGTTTGTTTCCAGATTCTGGCTATAGTAAAAATCACTGCAATGACTATAGGTGTGCAGAAGGCATTTTTGTATTGTATTTTTCTGTTCCTAAGGTATATCTCTAGGAGTGGTTTAGCTAAATCATATGGTAGCTCAATATCCAGAAGTCATGAAATTTTCCTATACATGGATAAATATGGAAACTATTATGCTGAGTGAAATAAGTCTGAGGGAGAGAGATAGACACAGAATAGTCTCACTCATCTATGGGTTTTAAGAAAAATTAAAGACATTATTGTAATAATACCCAGAGACAATAGAGATAAGGGCCGGCAGGACTGGTCCACAAGATGGAGGACATTGGTGGTGGGAAGGTTGCACTGGTGAAAGGGGGTATTGGTGGTGGGAAGGTTGCACTGGTGAAAGGGGGTGTTCTTTTTATGACTGAAACCCAACTACAAAAAAGTTTATAATGATGATGCTTAAATAAAGATAATATTTTTAAAATAAAAATGAAATACGTGTTACGAGGATTCTGTTTAATCTTTTTAGGTTGTAGACCTAATTTCCACTAGATTTGCTAAGATGTTCTAGTGCTGTAGATAGTAACTTCATGGCTTTAAATATGGGAGTTTCTTGAGCGAGAGCTGAGAAATAGAGGGAGAGAAAGTGGACTTGCCAGCTCTACTTGGACAATGGATCCAGTCTCCTACTAGGATTTTCTAAGAAAACAGTGAGGGATTAAATGTGGTTTTGTTTGTTTATTTGCTTTTTAATTGCTTAGGAAACTTGAAATCATGGGCGGAGCAATAGCCCAGCGGCAGGGCATTTGCCTTGCATGCAGCTGACCCAGAATGGGCTGTGGTTCTATGCCCTGACCTCCCATATGGTCCCCCAAACCAGGAGTGATTTCTGAGTGCATAGCCAGGAGTAATACCTGAGCATCATAGGGTATGACCCCCCCCCCAAAAGCAAAAATGAATAAATAAATAAATAAATAAGAAAACTTGAAATCAGGGCTGCATCTTACATACAACGAAGAACTTTTTAGTTCATTTTTTTACCTAAGAAGTTTATATCATTTTACTTAGTGCATTTCTTAGAACACGATATTAGAAGTAAAAAATGAAAATAGCCATTTCTTTTTCACTCTGCAGATCACAGAGATATTTGACATGTATGACCTTATTTAATCCTGGTGTGTAGTGTGACATTTTACAGAAGAAAGTCATTAGTGGACAATTGGAAACTAGAATCTGCATCTCAGATTCTTATTCGATACATCACCATGTAAACTCTTTTAACGGGGGAGTTGAATTTTGAATCAGTAGTTTCATATTCCTCTGCTAGTTCTGTCTTCGTGTTACATTTATGTTTTTCTGTATTATTCTAACTCACAGAAGTCCCCTGAAAAATGGTGGCTTTCTGTGAATAAGCAATGCCTCAGTATGAAAATGAATAAACTATTAATGAGTTACCAAAAATCCCGCAAAGCTATTTTGAATGCATTTACACGAAGGAGCTTGCAGGAGTTACAACTGCGTGTACTGCAGAAGCTTAAACATTTATCTTTTGCCTTTTATTTTAAGATAAGTATTGTTTTCCTTATTTTTGAAAATTTTTGGAGGATGAGAAAGGTGCTAAGAGGGAGAAAGCTGAAATGACGTACTTAAATTTTTATGTAAAAATATCCGAATGCTAAGGTGTAATGAGTAAGTGTTCAGTCAGTGAGATCTCAGATAATTTGAGAATTCTTTTTTTTTGGGGGGGGCCACACCCATTTGACGCTCAGGGGTTACTCCTGGCTATGCGCTCAGAAGTCGCTCCTGGCTTGGGGGACCATATGGGACGCCGGGGGATCGAACCGCGGTCCGTCCTAGGCTAGCGCAGGCAAGGCAGGCACCTTACCTCTAGCGCCACCGCCCAGCCCCTTGAGAATTCTTAATATAAGTTCTTGAAAGACAGTTTGATCACTGATAATAGTAGTCATGTCAATAATAACATGTGTGTGTTTATGTGTGGTGGCTGGGATCAAATCCAGGGTGTCACTTATACAAGGTATGTGTTCTACAGAGCCACACACCCTGAGTTTCAAAAGTATATGATTACTATTCCAATACTACAAAAGTTTTCCATACAATTCTGTAACATCATCAAAACTTTTGACAGTCCCTTATAATAGGGTCCCTAATTGCATCCATCAGAGTGGCACACCTTTTGACCTAATTAATTTCCCAGTGGTCCCATCTCCAAACAGGTTGCTCCACTGTCAACTATCAACTCAGCTGAAAGCTAGCTTCCTCTCTTTCCAACATGTAAAGATCCCAAGAGATCTTTATAGCTTAGAAGGGGACACTCAACTGAGTGTCTGAATCTGAATCTGTCTGGGCTTTCAGCACTGGAAATGAACTCCTGATATTTAGAAGTCTCTCAGTCTATCTCCTTTTGTTATAGTTACTAGTACTGAAGTACAAGTGCATAACTCAATTTTCTTTCCTTTGTTTATAGATCTAGATATTAATCTCTTGTACACTATAAATGACTATAATATCTATGTTTGCCTTTGGAAATTTTGTGTTTTAGGAAAAATTCTGTTTTTATATGGATAAATCATTTAGGCTTCCTCTCCTTACAATTTACACTTTTGGATCCTCTTCTGGGTAGCCTTTTTTTCACATACTGTGTTATATTTTATATACTTTATATTCTTACCTTCATGATTTTTTTTACCTTTTGAACTAAATTTTAATATACTAAGTGTTTAGTATATGTTGTGGTATGGGTTTCAACTTCATTTTTTTTCCTGACTAGAAAGTCAACTTTCTTAGCTCTATTTATAAAATAATGCAGTCATATTTCCCCCGGACTTGTAGATACTAATTCCATTTCATCTGCTTATGCATCTTTGGTCTTATTTCTATACTTACTAAATTTCAGCGATCTATTTATTTCTTCTGCAGCTTGTAACATATCTTAATTAATAATCCAGCTTTGTAGTAGCTTGCCATTGGGCTAAGGAAGCCATCTTTGCACTTATCTGTCAAAATTGTATTTTTTATGGAAGTTTATTTTATACAAACTTATTAATTAGTGTATTTAATTTGTTGACATAGGCAAATGCAAGAGGGAAGTAGTCACAAAATTTTCTTAAAAAGATAGATCTGAGATCCTCATTTGCAAAATGTGTGTGTAGTACGTAGAGTTCATTCAGGTTCAAAGACAAAATATTATCAATCTACTAAATAAAAAAGAATGTAATAAATTCATACACTTTAATAAGGCGGTATAGTATCATGTATGAAAGCCCATTCAACAACAGTATTGTAAACTACAGCACAAACATTTGTGACTGAAATCCAATTTATAAATAACTTTGTAATTTTATAGTGACTAAATAAAAACAAATAATTAAAAAAATTAAAAGGCAGTTGAAAAGTTCTGACAGATGCATGTTTAAAATAATATATTTAGAATTTTTTAACCAAGGAGAACAAAGTCTCTATACTCTTAAATTTTCACGTTTTGGGTGGATTTCTATACTTTGTCTGCTGTCTGTAATTACAACCAGACTTCTCCTGGAAGATTATTCTTCAGTATGGAAACAGGGAATCTAGAAAATATAAAAGCTCAGCATACAATATTATGCTGGTAAGCATGATGATGAAAATCACTAAATAAGAACATCCAAGCATGGGGCTGGAGTGATAGCATAATGGTAGGGCATTTGCCATGCATGCAGCCAACCTGGGATAGACCTGGGTTCAATCCCAGGCATTCCATATAGTCCCCTGAGCCTGCCAGGGGTGATTTCTGAGCACAAAGCCAGGAGTAACCTCTGACCACTACCAGTTGTGGCCCAAAAGCCAAAACCCAAAACCCAAAAATAAAGAATATACAAGCAGAAGGTAACATTCAGTGTCTACTTGTCTCAAGAGGCCGCCATTTCTTTGGGCTACTCAGTACTTTAAAACTAAACGCAAGAATAACAGCATTAAGACCCACATTTTAAAAGCTACTACCTGTAAGATTTTCCATTACTTCAGTGACCAACTTCAGTCCTAACTGGAAACATTTGAAAAAGGCACTTAAGACAGAGACTGACTCAAATTGTCTCAATTTATGGCACAATGGATCTGAGCTATTACCACTTTAGTGTTCCCTAGGAGGTGATATTTGCTTGGAACTTATGGACTGGGTTTATCAAATCCTGCTAGGTGAATGCTGTAAATATTTCACTTTTAGAGTTTCCAGGAGGTCAGCTCTTTTATCCTGAAATCAGGTTACTTCTTAGGAAAAGGCAAAGAGAGATTTAACATAAAAATTATGCTTAAAATTTAGAATTTGCTTCCTGAAAATGTATATCCCATGAGGCCATGTGTGAAAGAGTGTAAATGGGACTGGGGAAATGTCTTGATGACTTTGTTGAACTGTTCTCTAGGCCATTTAAATGGGGGTCTATAAAGAGACAGGAAAATCTGCCTCTAAATGCCTACTATGACTAAGCTTACATTTCCTGCTCTATGTCTGATCAATGACTGTGCTGTTATATAAATGAGAGATTTTGCTTTGATCTCTCAGCTGTAATGGAGCACTTCACTGTCTTTTTGGTGCAAAAAATAAAAAAGTAAAAGAAGGCTATGTTCATCACGTCAAGTGGAATAAGATGATTGCCAGTGCTGTTGTTGCATAATAGTTATCCCATCAATAAAACATGATTTCACATCTTTCAAGGGGAGCTAAAGTACTAACATTTATTTTGTAATGAAAGGGGGGTACTTATACAGCCTTTATACCTCAAATTCTCTAAGCCGTTTACGTAATGAGTTGCATTTCTAAATTTACCTTTTGATAAGTTACAGCTCACATAAGGCTGAGACAAATTAAACAATAGTTTTGTTACAAGGAGAGAAGAAATATGGATCCAGAAATCTCCCTAACACCCAAATCCACAATTTCCTGGCTCACACACATTTTGAAAATGGCTGCAATTCTCCCTCCCCCTCTATTTTAATTGAGGTACTTTGATTTATATTACTATTAGTGATTTATGTATGTTTACAATACTGTAAAAGATAATTTTATGCATATTCATAATATCCAAAATATCCATCTACCACCACCTCTCCCAATCATACTCCTCAACCCCAGGTAAGCCAAGTTCTGTAGACCAGTCCTATCGCCTCTGGCAATTTGTTGACCCCTTACTGTTTCTTTATATCTCACAAATGAGAAAGAACATTCAATATCTGTCTTTTTTCTTGGGAATTTTATTTATATACTTATTTACATAACTTATATGATAGGTTTTCAGTCATACAACATTCTTAGCTATACATCATGTCCACATCCCTACCTACCCTAGATTTACTCCATGTCCCATACCTGACTCTTAAGATTAGCTGTTGCCCTTTTGGTCTCCTGTTTATGTTAGTGTTGGATCTAGTGGTTTATGTATAAATACCTACACACACACACACACACACACACACACACACACATAATATAGGGGCCCCCAAGCCTTTGTCCCTTATCCCTAATGCAATTCTTTACCTTTTCATTTTTAAAAATAATATCTTTATTTCAGCGCCATGATTACAAACATGTTTGTAGTTGGGTTTCAGTCATTAAAATAACACCCTCCTTCACCAGTGAAACCCTCCCACCACCAATGCCCCCCCACCCCCATCTCCCTCCTCCCCAACCCCTGCCTTTATTCGAGACAGGCATTCTACTTCTTTCACTCATTACCATTGTCATGATAGTTGTCAGAGTAGTTTTTTTCTCTAACTGAACTCACCACTCTTTGTGATCAGCTTCTTTTCCTTTTACCTTTCTTTAGCTTTTCAAATATTCATTTTCTTTAGGTGATATTACAGCCTCTCTCATGATGGGTAAAGATTAGAGGCTGTTTACAGCATTGAATATAGAGCCTTCAGATTGATAGGCATTCCTTTCCAATGAGGTTTCTTTTCACACCACCTTGAGTTTGGGAAGCAACTTCTGATCTAAAAGGATATGATAGAAGTAGTTTGTACTGGATTCTGGGACAAGTCTTTACAAACCAGAAGTTGAACATTGCTATCTCTAAGGTACTTGTTGTGGAGATCAGTTGTCACTCTGTAAGAAAGCTAATCTGTCTTCTGAAAGTCCAAGGGAGAGGAATTTATCGACTTAACTGAGTCGTGTACTAGTGGATGCTCAGACAACTGGAGCTGCCCAGCTGACACCTAGTGGAACAGAGAGGAATTGTTCCTACCGAACCCCACTGGGTGAGCCAACTTAAGTAGTTCTTGGTTGTTTTAAGCTACCAACTAAGCATAGAGGTGTATATAATATAGAAATAGAAAGTCGGGATACTGATCTTGAAAGTGAGCTGGCTGTTTTACTTTAACCAAGGAATTGTGGAGGAAGTGATGATGTGTTGATTTAGATATAATACCTACATTTAGAAGACCTTGGGGATTACTATTCCTTAATAGGTTTGTCTTAAGCCTTTTGGAGGATTAGTGTCATATCACTAGTTGTTTGTTGTTTCAGCCCACAGATACCCTCCCACCAGAAATGTTAAACCAACCAAAATTAGTCAATCTCTTTTTAACTGACCAGAAATGTGAGAACCAGATTATCAAAAGTCATCAATCTTAATCCATAGTAGAGCATTTTAAATTCGTATTTTACTAGAATAATATTGCTCTCTATCATACATGTATATTGAAAAGTGTGACTAAATCAAGGAGTCTTTCTATGTAGACATTTAACTATGATATCTCTCTTTAGGAAGTGACATCAGAATGTGTCAGGAAAAATGACAAGGCAGAAAAAAATGATATTGGGGTAGCAGATTAAAGCAGTAACTGAAAATAAATTTTACTACAATAATTACATTTTTAAAAGTTATTTTATTTTATAAACAAAAGTTTAAGTATAAGGATACATTTTAAATCAAATATACAGGCAGTGGAATGCAATATGGCACTGAAGTGAACAAACTAAAGTCATATATTTATGGAAAAAATCTTGGGGCCAGAGCAGTGGCGCAAGCAGTAAGGCATCTGCCTTGCCTAGGCTAGCCTAGGAAAGACCACAGTTCGATCCCCCAGCATTTCATATGGTCCCCCAAGCCAGGAGCGATTTCTGAGCACATAGCCAGGAGTAACCCTTGAGCATCACCAGGTGTGGCCCCAAACAAAAACAAACACAAAACAAAAGTCCTCATACACATATATGAATGAAGAAACCAAATTGGGATACAAATTAATGTGGTTTTTTCTTTGACATACAAAGTTTGATATTTGTGTAAAATTGAATGGGAAAAGGCAATTGTATAGATTTTATTAGGTATATAAAATAATGTCTTATTAGTTATATAAGAGCATCCTCATAGTGATTATTTTTATTGTTTTTATTATTATAACATCATGACTTACAGTTTTTCATAATTCAGTTGTTTCAGGCATTCAATGTTCCAACACGAATCCCATCACCAGTGCAAATTTCCCTCTACCAATGTCCCCAGTTTCCCATCCTCCGCCTTAGAAGGCACAATTTGACTTCGCATTGCTAGCGACTACAGGAAGGAAAACAGAATTATCAAAATAGGTATCACAGAAAGTCAAATTGTGATCATTGTTTATCTTTGCAATCCTGTTATCAAAGTCATTAAGGATTTATGGAGCTGCTTGATGCTAGGTGAATCTTCTGTTACTATTTTCTCACATTGAGCTTTTTGGTCTTCCATGCAACTTTCCCATCAGATCTTCTGTGCTCATACTGAGCTGGCATTCTATGAAATTTGGAGGTGTTGTGTGGCATGTATGACCTCATACTCAAGGAAGTATGGAATGATTAGGTAGCTTGGGTCGCTCTATGAGTTTTTGTTGTGAAGTTGGGCTATTTCTATGCTGGAGGATAGCCAATGTCAGTGGGGACTGCTAGATCTTCAGGTAGAAATAAAAATCTGCTCAACCCATTTACAGAAGGTCCCAGAGTTCTCTTTCCAGGCCAGTCTACCAGAAATGACCCTGTAGCATTGTGCTCTTTTTGAGATTAGTTCTGGAACATTTCCATGGTGGCAACATTTATTCTTATACTAATAAAATTTTCATTCAGTACATTGTCTATCACAATCAGTGAACATTGATATTGTGAAAAAACAATAATTATTGACAACACAGAATACTATTTATAATAGGCCTATGAATATTGTTAGAAAGTTTGATTTTAATTTTTATTGTTATTTTTGGTTTTGTTGTATTTTGGGCTACATCTAGCTGTGCTCAGGGTTTACTCCTGACTTTAGGCTAGGAATCTACTTCTTGCAAGGATCGGGTTAGTCATATGCAAGGCTTAACTCCTGTGCTATCTCTCTAACCTATATTTTTGGCAGTTTTATTGTTATCCAGAGTTTGATTGTATAATCCAATAGTCAGAAATTCTATTTAGAATTTAAGATATTTCATATCTTAAAAATATACTCGCCTCTCATTCCAAAGAAACAGGCTCTTCTTTTGGCTTCATTTTATCTCAGTCTGCCTCTAGAGAACAACAACCACAGGGCAATTGCTGACCCTCAGGACACACCCTGAGGACACACACTTTTCTTTATTATGGATGACACTGGTGCTAAAGCTTGATTTATACTTACCTGCAAATTACTTGTAAAATCATAACTTTAATTCTGCCAAATATCTCTAAGTATCTTAAAGATCTGTGGTTACATCAACTCGGGGTCCTTGGCCCTGGGAAATGAATGTTGTCTTCATTTGTCATCTTCCACATCTGGTCTGTTACTGGATATTACCCTTATGAAAACTCTTCAACAATGTACTTTCCTCCTTCTCCTTTTGCTGTAAATTAGTTGACTCTTTACATGTTAGAGACATATACACATCTATGGTTTTATTAACCCCTAATCCCTTAATCTCCAATTTGGGACTTTGACCAGTGAAATGCTAGCAAGTATGACTTGAGCTAAGATTAGCTTACATAGTTGAGTTTATTCTCCTGCTTGTTCATAATCACTATGGCCAGAATTTGCCTAAATAATCTCTGGTTCAAAAATGGAAGCTATCTGAATTTTACCCACACCTAAAGCAGACAATTCTTGCTGATTAGGATATCTTTTATTTATTTTTATTTAAATTTCCTTCCTTTCTTTCCCTTCTCTTCATTGTTGCTGCTGTTTTGATGACCTGGGTTGAAGAGAGGCTTAAACACTCACTTTGTTGTGACAATTATCAGGATATAAATATTTTATAGTTGCTGTGTTTAATAAACACTTGCTTGCCTGGGGTGCATTACTTTAGCTGTGTTACTTACACATATTCGGGTGTCATTCTTATTGGGGGTTGCTGAGATGCTCAGACACTGATTCTTGAGAGTCATGCCACAAGATCCAGGGCTCAAATATTTATGGTGCTATTTTGAGGGTATACATTCTGGTTGTATTATTCAGGCATACATAGCTGTGATGAGTTGAAGATCATACACTTTGTTATAGTGCCAGAGGGCCCAAACAGCAAAACTGCCCAGAACTCACTTTGATATGTGGGTGGCTCTGGGGATGGGTTTTGTCATCTCATACTTGTGAAACAAATGCTTTTGCCATGGAACCATTCCTGTAGCCCCTTAAATACTTTTGAGTAAGAAAAACAAATGTTCTTGGCAATAGGATTTGAGGGTTATGCTGTCAGAAAAATATATTAACTTAACTTTTAAGTTGAGCCACTCAAAGTCAAATAATCTACTATTTGAGGAAATTTGGATAATTTCTTCAACAAATATCCACAATAACATTTTATAGTAGTACAATAACTTGAAGGTAACCCATAATTTTAATGTTTCCTTTTTTTCCTATTTTGATATATAATTATAGTGCCAGAGATATAATGCAGAGTTAAGGTACTTGCCTTGCTTGTGACTGATCCCAGTTTGATACTGCCTGGCACCAACAAGAGAGATTCTGAGCACAGAGACAAGAGAAGTCATGGAGCACTGCTAAGCATGATTCAAACCCCCTTCTCTTTAACAAAATAAATAGATTTTAATAAGCAGTGTGTTTAAATTTCTCCTTACATGTTTACAGACATTTATTTCTCTTATGTCATCAAAGTTTAATTTTAAAGTGTTTAAAAAGCAATTCCATACAAGTTACAGAATGAATACAAGACAGATAGTTGGTCTACTGAGAAATGAGTGAGCAAATAGGATGTTAAAATTGATTCCAAAAGCAGTCAAGGAACAGTTTATTCTAGAAATGAGTAATTACTGTAACTTTCTGTTTGAAAAGATGTATGCAAAACTGGTTAATGTTCAGCAGATCACAACAACTGACTTTCTAGACTGTTTTTCTACTAGGTTGTAAAAATAAACAAGGATCAACCAAACCAGTAAAATAGTATTGCCCAAAACTAGCTATTGTGAGGGAATTGGACTGTAATAACTAACATTTTGGAATGAATCGAAGGCAGACAGAAGGGTAGGAAGGCTTTAGAGTAGAAAAGAGGGAAGCTTCAATCTATATCCTGACTGGAGGCTGTTGGCATGAGGAAGCAGAGGGAGTTTGCTAACTTTAAGTAAGAATTGTTGGAGGCCATTGACTGGAGGAGACACTTGGCTCTCTGTAGACTTTGCAAAGTAAGAATAAGGGTTAAAAATAGAAAATCTCTGTTATTGATCCAGTTCTAGCCAATCAGGAATTATTTTTAATATATATATGTATATATATATTGTTTTTCTAGGTTATTACTAGCAACAGTGATCTGATTTCCTACGAATCTCAACTTATTGCTGTCTGCCATTTTGAACTGGTTCCTACAGATGGGGTTTTCTTTGGCTGGTTCCTGCAGGTCAGGACTCAGTGTTCCATTTTAGTGTTTTCTCTGGTCACTATCCATTTGAATATTCAGTCTCTGAGTACAGAATTCAACAAATTAATATGTAACTTCACAGTGACTGAGTTCTATTTAAAGAATAAGTTGTAAATTAAGAGTAAGTGCATGCTCCAAGAAATTTAAATAATCCTTTGTGTCAGTCTATTATACAAAATTCTAGTGTGGCATTGAAAGACATCCCATTTCCCTGTACTGCTAAGTTTTCAGTCATTTAAAAGATACTATTTATTAAATTACAGGAAATTATAAGTAATGCATTTGGTTCTTGAAAAAGGAGAAGCCATAGTAGATGAACAAAATTAATTTGATTTAGGAGGAAAAGGCAACACGAGAAAGAGCTATGTTGATTGCAGATTGGCAACACTTTTCGATCAGTTTTACCAAATGTGAAACTTGTAATTGGGGGCTGGAGCACAATGGCAGGGCATTTCCCTTGCACACCACCAACCCAGGACCAGTTGGATCCCCTGCATCCCATATGGTCCCCCGAGCCTGCCAGGAGTGATTTCTGAGCATAGAGCCAGGAGTAAGCCCTGAACGTTACTGGGTATGGCCCAAAGAACAAAAATAAAATAAAATTTGTATTTTATTAAAATAGCTGTCTGATCCATTCCTTTAATTTGTTTCTGAGTTGGTTTTCAAAGAGATTTTCTATTTTTCTCCTCCTGTCTAAAGATAAATGATTTCCTACAACATAATACTCAATAAACTAGACAAACAAGACTAATTTTATAAATCTTGGTAAAGAATATAAAGGAACTGACAAACAAGTCCCTGGTTGGACCTGAAATGTCCTTTCTCTCTTACACCACAGCAACAACAGTAATGGCATTCAATTTCACAACTTTTAAAATCAAATTCCTAGCATACTCAAATTCCTGACTTACCAGTGACTGGAACCTATAAATTTACATGCATATAAACATTGGACAAATTATTTTATTCCCAAAAACTTATAAAATGGATATCACTATATGACATCTTTAGTGTTTCTCTGGAATCACATAAACCCAGAAACCAGTTATAAATGTGTTAATCCTAGCATTAAATTAGGCCAGTATTTCACAAGGATGCTATTGCAAGTAGGGAAAGGTCTTGAAAATATTAGATTTATTAGATTAAATATGAATTTAATTGACTAGTTTCAACCATCAGAAAAAGGTCTTGGTGAATACCGTGGAATGTCAGTTTCATAATTTGTCCAGTGTAATAAAAGGTCAAAATATTTACCACTTCACAGTCCACTAGATGTCAGTGCATCCCCACACTAAAGTTATTAGTAGAGTATCCATCTGCTGACAAAAACAATAGAATAAAAGCCAGGCGTGAGGAGTCACAGCCACCTACTTCTTGGTAGGGAAAGCCATAATCAAGCTAACACTCTATCCTTTTTTATGTGAGACAGACTTAGTACTGGTGGACTGGTTTGGGCAAACTCTTTTCAATAATTGCTTGCTTTTCCCTGGCTTAAAAATGGCATATACACAATGGAATATTATGCAGCTGTCAGGAGAGATGAAGTCATGAAATTTTCCTATACATGGAATCTATCATGCTGAGTGAAATAAGTCAGAGTGAAAGAGAGAGACACAGAATAGTCTCACTTATCTATGGGTTTTAAGAAAAATAAAACTCATTTTTGCAACAATCCTCAGAGACAATGAGAGGAGGGCTGGAACTTCCAGCTCACTTCATGAAGCTCACCACAAAGAGTGGTGAGTGCAGTTATAGAAATAACTACACTGAAAACTACCATAATCATGTGAATGAATGAGGGAACTGGAAAGCCTGTCTAGAGTACAGTTGGGGGTGGGGTGGGATGGAGGGAGATTTGGGACATTGGTGGTGGGAATGTTGCACCGGTGAAGGGGGGGGTGTTCTTTACATGACTGAAACCTAATAACAATCATATTTGTTATCAAAATGTTTAAATAAAGAAAAATATTAAAAACAAAACAATACAAAAACAAAAAGAAAGAAGGAAGGAGGGAAAGAAGGAAGGAAGGGAGAAAGGAAGGAAGGAAGGAAGAAAAGAAGGAAGGAAGAAAGAAAGAAGGAAGGAAGGGAAAAGATAGGAAGAGAATGATTCCCTAATTTTACAGGTGAAGAAAATAAGAAATGTTGCACTGGTGAAGCGGGATATTCTGTTTATGACTGAAACCCAACTACGATCATTCTTGTCACAATGTTGCTTAAATAAAGATTTTACATATCAAAAAAAATGGCTATCTATAATTGAATTTAAAGAAGGCAATCAATGCTTTGTTTTGTTGTGTTAATGACACAGAATGGAACTGAATGCCAGGATCAAATCACACAAATAAGTCTGTTTCTCAATCATTTAATTCATATTAGTATATGGTTATCAATATAATTTAATATAACATAATGATTATTACAGAATAATTATGACTATATATTACACACATGATATACAATAAATACACAATATATTTAATTATAATGATATATTAAATTAATATAATATGATATAATATAAACTATAATATTGTTACTCCCCTCCCTCAACTTCCTGTTTTGCTCAACTTGAGAGGCAGACCTGCCCACATCTGGGAGAGGTCTAGGTTGCTAAAGAAGGGATTGCCTGAGGGGCAGGGGGAGAAGAGATGGGGGAGATTCTGCAGGAGGATTGAGAGAGGATTCAGCAAGAGAGGTAGCTGCTAAGAGACAAATTTAAATGCAGAGCTACTCATGGAGCAGACTTAAAAGGGTAAAAACTTAGGAGCCACGCATGGTAGCTAGGGCCTTAATAAAGTTGATGTCTCCTGAAACTTGACTGCCTGTGGATTTTCCTCGCTGCCACCCTGAGACCTCCAGCTGGAGGGGTTTGCAGGTGCATGGCCTGGGCCAGCAGAGAAAGACCTCTCTCCATCCATTTCACCATCATCTGCCACCATCAAGGACTCAATAATTAATGTTTTTCAATATAATATAATATAATGTGATATGATATAATTATTACATAATATTAGTCATATGCTCTTGACTTCCTCTGAGAAAATATTTTAATCAGTGTACTGCAAGTATAGTCTTTAAAGGCGTTTGTGTTGTTAATAATTATAGTGTCAGACATTGCATGCAATCTGTTCATACTGGCCATCTCTGAATCATATATGGTGATGCAGCTGCATTTGCCATATATGTGCTAAAGATCACTATTTCAATAGAGTGTGAATAGGTGAGGTGATGATCTAATGGTAAAACACTAAAATGATTCTATGGGATAACAAAGTCAAAGAGGTTTCTCTGATCAAAACTTCCTAAACCTGTTTGCATTCTCCTGTGCATTTGACTATCCCCAAACAGGTTATAAAATGCAGGCCTTTTAAAATTTTAGAATAATTGAATTATAGAATTTTTTTCAAAACAAACTTTCTTTAAAAAACTAAAATAATTTTCTTGAGGAAGGGTGCTATTTCTAAGGAAAATCAGGATTATAGTGGATGGAGCAATAGCACAGTGGTAAGGCCAATCCAGAATGGACCTTGGTTCTATTCCAGATGTCCCATATGGTCTCCCAAGTCAGAAGCGATTTCTGAGTGCATAGCCAGGAGTAACCCCTGAAATTTACTGGGTGTGGCCCCAAAAGAAAAAAAAGCAAAATAAAACAAAACTGGAAATGAGGACTCTATATAGAGAAGAGAGGAGGATAAAACAAAGAAATAATTTTGTAGAGAAATTTATACAGTCCCAACTTGGGATATGTGTAACACTGAGATGGAATATACCCATATCATAAAGGAGAAAAGATATGTACCCGATATAGAGAGATATGGATGACTTCAAGATGGAGTGTGCTAATAATTTTGAAATAATGAAATAATGAAAAAAGATGGAAAGACTTCTATACTGCTATTAAGTACTTAATTTTATATGCGACTTCATCCTTTTGCTTTTCTTCCTCACCATACATCTAGACTATATGAGGTGTCAGAAACTACATGGGACTACCATAATAATTTATAGATTATGCAGAGAAACAAGGAACTTACTAGGGCTTATTTTTTCTATTAATGTTAGTAATCTTGTCTTTCAGTACACTGTACATTTAGAAAGCTTGAAAGTCCTCAAACCATCTGAAGGAGGGACAAGAATTGCCACTAGACATATATTTCACTGGCAAGAAATGCATTCCTTATGCCATAAAATGAATCCTTTTAAGTTGTTTTGAAGTCTTTTTCCTGCAAGTGTTGACAAGAAAGAGAATTAGCCAGCAAGAATCTAATAGGTAAATTTAGAGTTGCTTGCCTGACAAAGGTTAAGTGTTTGGAACAGAATTGAGTGATATAAAAATGTGCTTGAAAAAAAAAAAAACAAAACTATGTGCTGAAGGACCTCTAGAAGCAAGAGCCTCAAAGAGCCTAAAATGTAGAAAAATTTGAAAGCGCGACGCAGGCACACAGTGTCTGGTGGGGAACAGAGCCTTAATTCCGAGAGGATTTCATAGCTTTCTCCTGTGAATGACAAAAAAAGAAGCTTTTTAAAATTCTGGGTGAGACTTGAAGGAGGCAAACCTTAGGCTGCTAAAATAGATATAGCAACACCAAGGCTGAACATCCTGTCCCCTGGGAAATGTTCGGGTGTTGAGCATAGGCTGTTCTCGGATCTATCGATTTATAGATAGATTTAGGCCCAAATCATGGTCTAGGGACTGAGATTCCATCTTTCCCATACACGTTTGCTCATCTTTTCTAACACATTCCCCACTTTTCTGATATGACTACTGAAACAATTGAGGAGGAGATGTGGGGGAGAGAAAAAACCCACAATGTTGTTTTTGAGAGAACATTTGTCAATCATGAGAGTAAGATGTATCAGGTAGAGAAATAAAAACTGATTTTTTTGTGTTGCTTTGTTTTGTTTTGTTTTTTTTTTTTTTTTGGAATGGCAATGGGTGTGGCAACTACTCCCACCTCTGTACTCAGGGATCACTCTCAGTTATGCTCATGGATCAACTCCTATTGGTGCTCAAGAAACTGTGTGTGTTAGAAATCAAACCAAGTCCTCCTGTAGGCAAAATGTGCAGTAGGCCTTTTGAACCCTCTCTTGGAAATTGGGAGCCAGTCTCGATCTTCCACCTGTTGCAATGAGAAATAAATGATACATTAAGGCTTTTATCTGATATATAGTAAAAGTTTGCACATGGCTTACCTGGGTCGGACCCGGGTTCGATCCTTGGCATCCCATATGGTCCCCTGAGCCTGCCAGTAGTGATTTCTGAATGATGATTCAGGAGTAGCCCCTCAGCACTGCCAGGTATGGCCCCCCAAAAACCAAAAAACCAAAAAGAAAGAAGAAACCTTTATCAAAACTCTAGAAGTACTTCTCAATCATTCTACTCATTAACTCATGCCAAGAGTGACCACACTAATTTAATGTAGCATAGATTAGTTTTTCCTGTTTAAAAAAAAAAGTGGATTCCTACATTGCATGATCCTTTGTATATGATCTCTCATGCCACATTGCATTTGGAAAGTTCATTCATTTTGTTCACATAGTTATGGACTGCTCATTCTCATTTGGTGCAGAGAATTTTCAATATTTATTTATCATTCTCTGCCAATATTTTTTAAAAAGCCTTACTCTGGAATCTGGCTCACAATTTTATTTTCCTCTATGGGGAGTCCCTTCAGAATTACCTGTTGACTTTTTCTATATTGCACCACTGTGGCCTATTAAATTTGTTGTGTGTCTATATGACTTGAAATTTAAGAGGAAGATGGACCTTGGGCATACATTCATTTCTCCCATGACTATCCTAGAGTACCCTGTCCATGAATTTTAGAAAGGAACCACCTATATCTACAGTTCTATGTTCTAACAAAATAATGGGAAGTTCCCTCTATTTGTATATCTAAATGAAAAAAAAAAAAAAGGAGCTCAAAAAAAAGCAGCTTCTCCAAGGTAACCTAAGATCAAATAATGAAAAATATAGAATTAAAAGAGTTACATACAGCCCAACATTTATGTGAAACTTGGAAATCCTAGAAATATGGATATACTTTATTGACTGAGGTTAAAAGTATTTTTAAGTAACAAACACACCAATCTTAGGGTGGTAAGAATTTCCTGTGATGGGGTTTGATTAGCGGGGAGCGAGTAACTATATTCATGACAATATTTTTCAGAATGATCCAAAGCAAACATACAAAATGTTTATGCCTCTTAAATTCTGCCAATATATGGATATCTGTTGTATTATTTTCTGAAGTTTATGGTAATTTGTGTTTGAATGATATCATAAGCTTTAAATGAAATGTTAACATTCTTTTATATGAAAACATATAAAACATATATTCTTTTATATGAAAACATAAAGCTGAAAAAGAAGCAAAATTGTATATATGCTATATATATACTCAGCAGGGGTCCTCAAACTTTTTAAACAGGGGGCTAGTTCACTGTCCTTCAGACTGTTGGAGGGCCAGATTATAGTAAAAACAAAAATTATGAACAAATTTCTATGCACACTGCATATATCTTATATAAAAGTGAAGAAACAAAATGAGAATAAATACAATATGTGGCCTGCGGGCCGTAGTTTGAAGACCCCTGGTAGTATGATCTTGACATTGTAC
The DNA here is from genome assembly GCF_024139225.1 of Suncus etruscus. Lineage (NCBI taxonomy): Eukaryota > Metazoa > Chordata > Mammalia > Eulipotyphla > Soricidae > Suncus > Suncus etruscus. Next base: position 9,308,538 of record NC_064867.1, read on the forward strand.
CAGAAAGAAAAAGAAAGGAGTTTGAGAGCCTTTTTATTATTTTTAAACTTAAAAGTTATTTCTAGCTAACATGATTAATGAATTGTGTTTATAGAGATAACGTTTTTATATTTACATATATTTATTTTATCTTCACAATTATTGGAGAAAAGTAATGTTGAATAGATTTGAGATTTTCTGTAGTGGAAGAAGATATACTAGGGGAGACAAGGACTTGACACTACTTTGAGAGATTGAAAAAGCAAACATTGGTATTAGACTGTCAAACCTTCTATCTACTCTGCTGGAAACATTTGTCTTTCCAAAAGTCATCCATTGTTTCTATAAGGGCCCTTTCTCCCTCTCCTTTTCCTAGGAAGATGACACACAAGCCCCAAATCCTATCATCCCTGAATTACATTTTCTGCAAATTCTCTGGTACTTAAGTAATAAACCCTTTCTTATCTCTTACTCTGTTGTCTTTGTCAGTTTAATTCAAAACCCTCATAGTAGAACTTAAATGGGTAAAGGAAATTATTATATTTTCCTCCCAGACATTACTTACTTAATTCTTTAACTTGTATAAATGAGGGTAAAGAGAAAAAAAGGTTATAGGGGGAAAAAAAAACGAGCCTAGAACCAGTGAATACTAGACAAATTGCTTATAGGGTAGAAACCAATTAATTCCCTGCAGCCCCTCAGCCCAGCAAGAAGTAGAATTCTCTATTTTTTTCTACTTTGTTCAAAGGATGGGTGCTGGGTCTTACTTTCTCTGGCTGCAAAGTTTAATAATTCCTTGCATGAGTTTTAGCCCTGGTGGTTCATAGCTTTTGATGGTTTTTAAAAGTCAAAAAGGAGCCTGTCATCGCAACTAAGAATTTCACTTAACAGTTGTCAACTCTCAGTAGAAGCTAAACTTGCTTAGCGAAGGTTGGTGGGTTTAGAGCTTCTTGTTATTTGCATCAAAGCTGTTTCCAAAACGGCAAAAAAGACATTTGTCAGAAGAGAAAACCAGGTTAGAAACAGAACCAATGAGGTAAGAAGGAACTACTTTGTGAAAAGAGATGTGGGTCAGGATGAATGATAAGCAGAGGTGAAGCAGATCTGATCCCCTGCAATGCCTATCTTCACTTGTCCACAGTTGCTACCATTGCATGCTGTGTGCTCTGTCTCCATGAAGATTACTATTTTCTAGAATCTTCCTTCAGTTTGCCAGTGAAACAGTGCGCATCCTTTATCCTCTGACAGTGCTTTTCAACCATAATGTACATGAAAATCAGGTGGGGGACGAGGGTGTCTAGTAAAAATGTAAACCCTGCCTTTACAATTCTGAGGTAGGACCTGAGAAGCTTCATTACTAATTAGTTCCCAGGGATGTGGCGAGTTCTAGCACTAAAACCAGCACTTGGAGAAGTGAAATACAGACAACATTGAGTTTTAAAAAAGAATATTGACATCCCAATATTTATGGCATTACAGTACTGGGATTCTTTCCAGAGAAGACAGAAAAGAGAGTATGAACATTTTTTGATTCATTACTATATGCCTGGCAGTATAGTTCACTGAAAGCTCTTGCCACTTCTTCCAGGTTTGTACTATGGAATGGCTTTCTATCTCAGGCCTCCATGTTTACTAAATTTTGAGTTTTGTTTTATGATTTAGCTTAGTAATCTTCTATTAAACAGATCCTATCCTCAACTATAACTGTAATCTAATTCTTGCTGTATCCTGAGTCCCTAAAAGTATCTGCCATTTAATTATGTTGAAGGTGAAAAAACTTTCCCTCTACTGTCCTTCACTGATTAGAATGTGTGAACTAAACTTACAAAAGACAGGTTCAGAGCAGAAAAATCAATCAATAAATAAATGCTATGTACACAGAGGTTTTGTGCGAAGAAGTTCTAAACCAGAGAAATAGTTGGACTAGGAAATCTATGTATCATCTTAGCAAAAGATGATAAATGGAGGAGGAGCAAGTAAGAAAAATTTGGGCTTCTCGAAATGGTAAATTATGAGAATGCATTTACATATGAGAGAAATAATAAAAGATGGGGTTCATGTTAATGAGGTCTGTATACATTAATCATGTTGCTTATTTTTTCCCTCTTTTCCGGGTCGATAAAGTTCCTCTGAAAGGTCATTGATTCTACTTCTTAGAAGTTTCTGCTTTTAGTCAGATAAGGGAGGTTCTGAGAAGATGTTTTTGGTGGGGTTTTTTTTTTTGGGGGGGGGGGGAATCTGTTCTCAGTCAAAATAAAGCACAGGCTAAAGTGGCATATTTTTGGAGTAGTAAATTCTAACCCTCTTCAGTGTATGTTTCTAAAGGAACAAGAACCTTATTAACAATCCCGAGATTTAAATGATATTTCTTAAATTTTATGGATGAGAAAGTTGGGAATAGAGAAGTGTCTGAAATTAGATAGTAAAGTCTAGGATCTTAGTGAAGACTAGAGGTATCATTCTGTGTATGCATTATTGTAAGATCAAAAGACTTAATAATTATTTTCTGTTTTGAGAAATATAACAGCAAATCATTAAAAACTGTGAAAGGTGATTTTTTAAAAAAGTATTGCTTGTTACAGTGTTGTTCTCCTTAGTCTCTGCAGGAACTGGAAAACTTCCAGTATGTTTTTGATTATCTTATTTTTATTTTTAGATAGTAAGCTCCTGTGGGGAAAGGCATTTAGTTTGTTATACTTTTTCTTCATTATTCACAGTAAAATATATATATCTCAGAAAAGTTCAAGCAAACCCAACTTGGAAAGAGACAAGAAGATTTTTCAGGCTCTTCGTCATCCCTTTGTCCTTTCTCCTTCTATATAACACCTCCCTCCTCCTTTTCTTATCAATGTATTCAGCAAGAGGGTGAAATCCCAGAATATTGGAGATTGAGGGTAAAGAAAAATATCAATGGAGCCAGAGTGATAATATGGAGGGTAGGGTGTTTGCCTTGCATGGGAACAACCCTGGTGGGCTCTTTTTTTTTTTTTTTTTTTTTTTTATGCACACCAGGAGTAATCCCTGAGCACAGAGCAGCTCACTGCTTGGATGACACACAAAGAAGCAAAAACAAACAAACAAACAAACAAACAAAACAATAAAAATGGGAAGTTCCTAGACTTTATATTAACTTTTAAGTAGGCTAGTATCACACTTCTAAAGACTGTTGATTGAATAAGGATGGAAAGAATTCAAGGGCAGCTTAAGTACAGGAGGTAACATAGGCAGGGGTAAATGGGCCGTGGGCCCATGGTATATAGAGGTATGGTCTAAATATATATCTAAACCACAGATCCAACAATACTTTATGCATGATATCCTTACTATAACAGTCAAAATTAAAATGTGCCTATCAAGGAGACTGACTGAAGGACAGGTTGGGGAGGGAATCTGGGGACATTGGTATAGGAAAGTTAACGCCGAGAGTACAATTGGCATTGAAACATTTTATGTCTGAAACTCAACTACGAATAATTTAATTGATCATCATGTCTTAATAAAGATTTAAAATAAGCAAAAATTAGTATGATTATACAATGAAATGAACAAAGAATATTTGAGTGTTGGACATTCAACAGCAGAGAAGAAAACCCCAGTAAAACTCTTTATTTTAATTAATTTTTATTGTGGCCAAAGTGAATTAGAAATATTTCACAGTAATATTCAAGGTTTGTAGTGACAATAAATCGAGGGCATTCCCACCACCTGTGATCTTATTTTAATGAGCCTGGTTTTACTTAGTAGTCATTTACTCATTCCTTCATTAAATTCCTACAAACACCCAATGCTGTTAGTAGTCCACTTTGTCTATGATATTCTATCAAATATAAACAGAATATGCATTTTACCTAAATGCATACAAATCATTCTCTGGGGTAAATATATATTAGGCTATAACACACGTCTTAGTAAATTAAATATAGAAGTCATACCAAGAATATGTGTTGTTGTGGTGATGGTGGTTGAAGTGGGTTCAGGGGATACAGCCTAAGAACTGTGCGGGCTGGGCCCAGAGAGATAGCACAGCAGCGTTTGCCTTGCAAGCAGCTGATACAGGACCTAAGGTGGTTGATTCGAATCCCGGTGTCCCATATGGTCCCCCGTGCCTGCCAGGAGCTATTTCTGAGCAGACAGCCAGCAGTAACCCCTGAGCAACGCCGGGTGTGGCCCAAAAACCAAAAAAAAAAAAAAAAAAAGAATCGTGGCGGGGAAGGGCAAAAGCAGATATAGGAATATCAATAGGTACCAGAAATTGGGCTCAGGGCCTCAAAGCAAGTGATTTACGGATTAACCCATATCCCTAATCCCTAGCTCCGGAGCATCTCTTCTGACCTCTTCTTTATAAAACTAAAAATTAATTACAAAAGGACAGTGGTCATTCATAAAATATGGGAAGATTAAATATTGTACAACCAGTAAATCAAAAGAAAAAATAAAAAATGTGGGCTGGAGAGATAGCATGGAGGTAGGGTATTTGCCTTGTATACAGAAGTACAGTGGTTCAAATCCCGGCATCCTATATGGTCCCCAAAACCTGCCAGGAACAATTTCTGAGTAGAGCCAGGAGTAACACTACCTCTGCTGGGTATGACCAAAAAAAAAAAAAAAAAAGAAAAGAAAAGAAAAGAAAAATGAAAAATGAAAAACTTGGTATGCAATGCAGCAAAAGAAATTTGAAGAGGAAAGTTCAGAATGAAAATATCTACATTAAGAAGGAAAAAATGCTCAAGAAATGATGGAACTATTTATCAAAAAAGCAATTTTTGTTGCATTTGGGCATATTTTATTCCCCCCACTCTGTTTCTTAATAACCCACATAGGAGAGAAATCATTCCTCACTTTCTGACTAACTTTATTCAGCGTAATGTCTTCAGATCCACCCACATAGTAACAAATTACATGATTTGTGGGCCAGAACATAGAGTGGCAGGTAGCAGGTGTACCATTTGCCTTATACATGGATGACCCATGTTCCTAGTAGTTGCCTGCACCCATACGATCCTCCAAGCCCACAGAAGTGATTCCAAGAGCACAGAGTCAGAATTAAGCCCGAGCACTGCCAGGTATGGCCCCAAACCAAAGAAAAAAACTCATGATTTCATCTTATCTTAAAGCTTAGTGTCATTCCATTTTATATATGGAACTCCAGTTGTTTTTATGAAGATGCAGTTTATTGTAATAATTAAAATACCGTATTTTCCAGTGTATCAGACAACTCTTGAAACAAAAAGTCAACCGAAAATCGGGGTCGTCTTATACGCCGAGTATATTCATAAAAATGTTTCAATATGCCGCTAAACAAAAATTGTCTGAATATTGCCAGAAAACGAATCCTGCACCAATCACTGCAAGGCTGCTCAGACAGCCTCTATAACTCAGCCAACCCAAGCAGGCTTTTGATGCATGCAAATGAGACACTGTTCTGCACCAATCACTGCCAGGCTGCTCAGACCACCTCTTTAACTCAGCCAATCCAAGCAGGCTTTTTATGCATGCAAATTAGACGATGTTCTGTACCAATCACTGCAAGGCTGCTCGGATCACCTCTTTAACTCAGCCAATCCAAGCAGGCTATTTATGCATGCTAATTAGACAATGTTCTGGACCCGAATCTACACTGTCAAAAGCCTGCTCAGATTGGCCAGAGTCAGAGAGGAAGTCTATTACAGGATAACCTTTGAACCTTTTGCTGATTGTGATTGGCTCACTGTGGTACATAGAGTTGCAGCACAGGAACGTTCTGTCTGATCAGAGAATATAGGCCTAAACCTATGTTTTAACTGCAAAATTAGAGGGTCATCTTATACGCCCGGTCGTCTTATACACCGGCAAATACTGTAGATGGTTCTAGATCTTTCCCCTATGTCATGATCTCCCCACCCCTCTCTTTTAGAAGTGCATGTTGTCACTGGTCCTGTATCTTCACTTTGAAGCAGTATATAGTGACCTGTTTTTGTTTACTTATTTTCTGTTTACTGCCTTTTGTATATGTAGATTTGGTCTTCACTATCCAGTTAATAGTTTCCAAGTCTGTGACTGGAGTCCTGTAGCCCCTTCTTTTATTGAGTTTTTCTGATTTAGCTTTATATTGGCAGTCTTTGGTCCCTCTTGAGTCCTATGTCCCTGGGGCTCCTTGTCCCATTTGCTTTTCCTTTGGTCACCTGTGCTGTGGGTGAAATCTGCTACGTTCCTGTCATCTACCAGAAAGGAGTGAGGTGTCAAAGAAGACTGGAGGAAATGGAGTCATAGCATAGAGGGGAGGGAATTTGCCTTGCATGAAACAAAGTTGGTCTCAATCACCAAGTTGTTGTTCAATCCTGGCATCTTGTATGGTCCCTGGTATCTGGCAGGAGTAATTTCTGAGTGTAGAGCCAGTACTAACCCCTGAAAGCTACAAGATTTGGCCACAATACCAAGTAAAAGAAAAGCAAAAAAGAAGAAGAAGAAGAAGAAGAAGAAGAAGAAGAAGAAGAAGAAGAAGAAGAAGAAGAAGAAGAAGAAGAAGAAGAAGAAGAAGAAGAAGAAGAAGAAGAAGAAGAAGGAAGAAGAAGAAGAAGAAGAAGAAGAAGGAAGAAGAAGAAGAAGAAGAAGAAGAAGAAGAAGAAGAAGAAGAAGAAGAAGAAGAAGAAGAAGAAGAAGAAGAAGAAGAAGAAGAAGAAGAAGAAGAAGAAGAAGAAGAAAGAAGAAGAAAAGACCACCGACTGGAGCATCCTTCTTTTCTCATTTTATCTGGCAGGAACACCCTTTTCACATCTTTTTACTCACCAGCAGCCATTTCATTATCTATTTTGATTAGTTATCTTTTGGACTAGTGATATTTAAAAGAATCAATATATCTCGTGCCCTTTTCCTCTTTGCTTCTAACATAAGAAGTGAGATTTACTGCTGGGTGAAAAGAAGTTCAAAATGTATCACTCATTTGTGTAATACCACATTAGAATCATGAAGGATAAATTAGAACTATTTTAAATTGATGCAGAACATGTATTGGGAAAAAATTAACATCTTTTCACATGAAAACTCTTAACAAATTGAGCCTAGAGGGGATGGACCTCAACTTAATAAAGGCCATGCATGGCAATTCCACAACTAACATCTTTCTCAACAATTAACTTCTGAAATATTTTCTTCTGTGGTAAGAATTAAAGCAAGGATGGACATTTCTACCCCTTTTGTTAGACAAATGTCAACTCTATATATAACAAACTATATTTCAAACTTCAGGCATAAATGCTTTATTTATTCCTCAATAAACAAATAATATTTAAAAGTGTGTTATTTGGGGCTGGATAGAACAGTGGTAGGGCATTTGCCTTGTAAGCAGTTGACCTGGGACAGACCCAGGTTTAATTCCCAGCATTTCATATAATCCCCAAACCTGCCAGAAGCAATTTCTGAGTGCAGAGCCAGGAGGAGTAGCCCCTGATCACCACCAGTGTGGCCCCCCAAAAGCAAACAAAAAGGTTTATCAAGGAAATTATTAATTTTGGTAGGTGTGATATTGAGGTTAGGACAAAGAAAGGTCCTAAGTCCTTGTATGCTAGAGACACAAATAGAAATATGGTATATAGCATAAACTGGCACAATGTCAAGGATTTAAAAAAAAGTAAAATAGGGGCCGGAGAGATAGCATGGAGGTAGAGAGTTTGCCTTGCATGCAGAAGGACGGTGGTTCGAATCCCAGCATCCCATATGGTCCCCGGAGCCTGCCAGGAGCAATTTCTGAGTTTAGAGCCAGGAGTAACCCCTGAGTACTGCCGGGTGTGACTCACCCCCCAAAAAAAAGTAAAATAAGATTAAGATGAATGCAGTAGAGCCAAATAATGATCATTTAAAAATGATATGGTTTCATTATATCATTTTCTTTGTTTTGGAGTAGTTTATAAAATATAATAAGAAGTTAAAACATCCACACACACTTACACACTCCTACACAAACACCCCTACACACAAGCACGTGCACTTGCACAAACACAAACACACACACACCCTTACAGACATCTTCCCACTGAGTACAAAAATTAAGAAGTAGAAAACTTACATTTCAACATATATATTGCTTTTCTTAATATGTACATGTTTTAAATGGTTATATTTTTATTTAGTAGTGATTTGGCACACTATTTACAAATATATTTTAAAATCCTGGAAGATATTCTAGAATGTGTACATTGAAATGTTTAGTTATAGCAAGTCAGGAGAGAATTAAGATAGTAATGGCTATAAAAAAGAAGTGATTGCATTAAACAATAGAAAGGGGGGGCTAGAGCCTTAGTACAGCCTATAGAGCACATGTCTTGCACATAGTTAACCTCAGTTAGATTCTCAGATGGTCCTCTGAGCCTGCCACAAATAATTTCTGAGTATAGAGTTTGGAATAAACCCTGAGCATTACTTTGTATGGCCCCATTCCAAGCCACTCCTGTCAAAATAAATAAACAAATTAAAGGAAGTTACTGAATTAAACAAGTGGCTTAATCTGGAGGAATAATACTAATTGTCCCAAATTTAGGACTATGATTACTTTTTCATTTTTAGGTTCAAAATACAAAAATAAAATTTCTTCATAAAACCTCCTGAATCATAATGGGAACCCCAATACTTTTCAATTGACTCTTAAAGATGCCAAATTTAATCCTTTTAAGGGGAACCACCTGGCTTTAGGTTACAGGTAAGACTAAAAAACAACATAACACAACCTTTCAGCAGGAACACTCAATATTCTTCCCAATGTCAAAGTTCTACTCGTGTGTAAATGCCAATTACTAGGAGAATGAAGTGCTATATAAATGCTAATTACTCTTGGGTAAAGTTTAATCTCCTATTTACCATTTAGGGAATTTCCTTTTCAATTCACCTGTAAAGTGGCGAAGAACCTATTGTTATTCTCACAATGTTAATTATAGCAAGAAATCAAAATAATACAAAGATGAAGAAAGGAAAGCTAATATTCAAATTGGTAAGATAAAGAGGAACAAGGAACTTCTGATATTGCACACCTGGAATGTAAACTTGGGGAGTTAACAAATCTCATTTTACAGTGACCCCTTTGAGAAATGTACATTCTAGAAATAACTCAGTGAAAGGTCTGAACACATATTTAAGAATGGTCACTGCAGTGTATATTGTTTTATATACACATACATACATACACACATATAAATATATATATATATACATATATGAAAGATTGCTACAAATGTCCTGTGGGATTTGAATGTAAAGTGTCATCAAATATGAAATCAAATTATTGTATACTTGTACCTTTTCCAAAGGAAGATAATCTCAACAAACTAATAGAAAGATTTTTCTGAAGAAGGTAGTCAGGTTGAGGACTGCTTTTGCAATGAATTACAGAAAGATCTAAAAAATAAATCGAGTAATGTCTGGTAGTTACCTAAACCTGCCCCCCAGTTCCAGACAGAAGAGCTAACTAAAAGCTTAAGGCCAGGACCCATTAAGAGAAAATTCAGTGGTAACAAAAGCCCTCAGTTCAAACTCCATTTTTCTTGACAACAGCCTAGCAGGGGGTACTTATCTGCACTGCTAGGCCCAAGACATGGCAGTTTGGAAAAGGTTTAAAAAATCAGCTTATGAAGATCCTCTGACCATCTTATTCTCTACTCAACAGCTCTTTTCTGTGTATGCAGTTTCCTGTTTCTTTACAGGGTACTCTGTCAAGAAGTTAGTTGCTCAGTGCACTAGGCATTTCATTTCATTCAGCGATTGCTGCGATTTCAAACTGTGGTGCTTAATTCCTTCTAGTTTATAATGCTTCATTCCGGAGTTGCTCCCAGCTCTGACCACCTCATTTTGAAGACACCAACTTTACATTTCTTTCCTTTCTGGGGTTCTCTCTCTTATTTCTCTTCCATAATTCTTAATGTTTGCTTCACTGTGTTTTTCTTTTATTTGTAAAAATAGAAAGACTTGAATGACAATTAGAACTGATTTCTTTTCCTGCAAAACATATCTCATCTCAACCTGGGAACACGACTGCCTGGACATTCTGTCAGTGTCCCTATGTTCTATACAGATCATGTGGGTCTCAGGTGTCTTGTGATGGTTTCTTAATGAGGACTTTGGCCTCACTGCAGGTCATGAAAGGTCCGGAAGTCCTAATTTAGTTACCCGGCGCAGAGAAATGAAGAGGCTTATGAGTTCCAGCAGATGCTTTGAAAAAGTGCTTTAATACTGACCAGTCAAATGGCCAGGGTCAAAGTTCCCCCAGAATAGAAAGGGGACCAAAGACCTCGTGGGTCCCTCGTCACCCCCTTATATAGGATGGGAAGTGGGAGGGGAAGAAGAGTCCTTGAGGGCTGGACTTCCGCTACGATAACACCAATGATTTGTGAGGTAGGGGTAGAGGTGGGGCCGAGGCAGTGACGACTTCCTTAAGGGTGGAGCCAAAGCAGTGACAACTTCCCTAAAGGGCGGGGCACCCACCAAGGTTGGTGGGGGGGGCAATGAAGAGGCTTATGAGTTCCAGCAGATGCTTTGAAAAAGTGCTTTAATACTGACCAGTCAAATGGCCAGGGTCAAAGTTCCCCCAGAATAGAAAGGGGACCAAAGACCTCGTGGGTCCCTCGTCACCCCCTTATATAGGATGGGAAGTGGGAGGGGAAGAAGAGTCCTTGAGGGCTGGACTTCCGCTATGATAACACCAATGATTCGTGAGGTAGGGGTAGAGGTGGGGCCGAGGCAGTGACGACTTCCTTAAGGGTGGAGCCAAAGCAGTGACAACTTCCCTAAAGGGCGGGGCACCCACCAAGGTTGGTGGGGGGGGGCTGATTTCCCTTTTCAATCCCCACTTCTTGTACTGGAGGCTTCTAATCCTAGAAGCCAATGTGATTTTGGGGCCTTTACTTTCTGATATTACTGGTCATAATTATTTGCATGAGCTAACCCTGCATGGGCCAATGGCTACCAGAAGTAAAAAGGCTTAGGAGGGGCCCCAGTAGGAGTATTAGATAGGGGAGAATTCCATTCCATAAAGACCATAAGGGACCATTTAATAGCTTTGTATCTTGGCCAGCTACTCTTGATGGTGCTTGATTCTGTTTTACACATTTGAAATTAACTTTTGTGAGAGTTTGTTATTTCTGTTTAGCCCTGCTAGTTCTGCTTTTCCAGTTACCAATTTTCCTGCAACTTCTGAGCCCTACCAGTAGAGTGCTCAGACCTAGGAGTGCCTAAGAAATGTATGCTAGGCAGAGGGATGGGCTCTGTTCCTGGGATGATGTTAATGTTGGGGAGCACTAATGCTGGGATGCATAAGCCAAATTTTTACCACATATTTATACCCGTTTCGGAGGTAAATACCCTGGGCTAGAGGGAGCAGGCAGGACTTTTGAGCACTGAGTACCTTCTACCTGACCCAGGTTTACAGATTTGGTGCTGTTATGAATAGCAAACAGAAGATTCAAAGCTAAACGGGACTACCTTTTGACATAAGTACAGCTAGAAGAAGCAAAGGTTAGATTACCTAGTCAGACAGGGACAGCCAGAGGCCAATTTCCCCCCCACCCCCAAGAGGGAGGCAAAGGCTGAGGTTTTGCTTTACACACCCATTCTGGCCCCCCAAACACACACATGGGAAGTAGAGGACCGGAAGTAAGCAGTTCGAGCCCTTCCTTAGCAAGTGCCAGGGAGAGCATTTTCAGAGTCAGTGAGTGCATTAGGGCTGAAGTGTGCCCGCCGGACCCGTATCTTGAGAGGATCCTTAGTGTGCTCCACTTTTCAGGTTTTAGATGGAAGGCGTGAACCCAGGAAGCATGCAGTTCACCTTGACAGCAGTTCTTTCCACATAGGCTCTAGTGTTTGCGAGCGGTACGGTTTTACTAGGACCTGGTCTCTCGGCTTCTGGGGCTCATATGCCTGTTTGGGTCCCTTTCAGACTTAGCTTTGTAGGGGGCATCGATGGTGGCCGGCCGAGCTGCTAGGAGAGTGGAAGGGGGGGAGAGAAAAACATTATAAGACTCAGAAAACATTTGCACTGGGCGGGGCACCATATGATTGCTGCTGAAGGAAGACTAGGACTTTTATTCTGGTCCTATGAGCCGACTGAGCTGGGCCTTCAGGGTTTTCTTCTTATAGGCTGTGAATTCCACAATGAAAATAAGGAGGTTTCTGCTTTCTTTTCTTCATTTCTGCAACTTAAACAGCTGTTGGGGTAGAGAGCCCTAAACTCCAGTTGCCTTTCCTGCACTGGGTCAGACAGAGATGAAGAAATTTTATTTTTATTAATGACTGTTTTACTTTTAACATTACCAAGAGAAGCATAATTTTTGCTACCTGCTCTAACCTCTGGGATAGATAGGCATAATGTTATTCTTAGTAGTTAACTTGGCTTATTAATTTCTGCGGCCTTTATTTTCTTCTTATTTTTCTTATAGCTTTTTCTGATGACCATTTTGCTTTAGAGATTTCATTACCCTAGAAGTTATTAGAGGGAACGTGGTCGAAGATCAATCTTCTGTAGCTACTTCAGGCTGACAGGGGACTGCAGTTTCAATCTCTAGATAGGGTGAAATCTCATATTTCCCTAAAGGAGCAGTTAACTGGTTCACTTTTGCAGTTTTAACACCTGAAAAGGATTAGATTAATTATACAGGGGAATATTACTTAACCCACTCAGGCCTTGGAGCAGTAAATAGCACAACTTGAATGGCACAGCTGTTCTTATTGTCTGTAATGATAGCACAAATTAATCAACAGAAAACAAAGCATTATAGCATCATGAATAAACACAGTTTTGAGTTACTTCAGTTAGACTAACATTTGCATTTACAATTTATGATCTGGTTTAATACAACTAGTAAGAGCATTTTTACATAAGTTACTTCAAAGAAGTGGGTTTAAGTTAGGCCCACTAGAATTTTAATTAGCTACCAAAAATGGTTTTTCTCTCCATCTTTTCCTTGTACCTTACCAGGTATTTGAATAACTTGGCTTTTTCCTTTGCACATATACAGCACTGTTGGAGAAATCTCCATCTGGGGCACCCCCATTACTTACAGAGCTTTTCTGAGGATAGGTTGTGGACACTGCAGGTTTTTCACAGTCACTCAGGTTTGGCTGATGAGTTGGTCGGTTCAGCATGAGGTTCTTCTGGCTGGGCATCTCACCCTCTGCAGGAATTTTTAGAGGTGACTTGTCTGTTCCACTCCTCTCCAGGTTTGGAAGAGACTGACCTCGAATTCTCTTCTGAGCTTGAGGGAGAGAGCAGGGCCCACAGGCTGTGATGATCTTCTAGGAAAATTTTCAATTTCCTTACTCAGGCCATTTATTTCAGTCTCTCGCCGGTGCCTGCTTGTCACACCGCCTTAACTCCAATTATTCCTCTGAAAGAGGGCTTTGGGGTTCCCTTACTAATTTTTTGATTTTCTGTTTGCATGAGGACTACTCCTCATGCAGAGAGAAAAGCCATCTGCTTGTATCTTGTGCAAAGCAACATGATGCCATGATATAAATGGTACTAAAAGGTTCTGGGAGAAGAGAAAAAGCAAATATTACTTAAATTACTTAGATAATTTTTGAATCTTTTTTACAACGAAATATTTTATACATTTTTAAAACCATGACCAATTTTATAAAACCTTCTGTGATACAAATATTAATGTTTTTGGTAACATATAATGAAAAATTGCAAAATAATATTTTAATTATGCTTAATTCTAAATATAGAAATTCACTTAGTTTTCTAAACAGAAAACACCAGCAATTTACGTTACACAAATTAATGTTGAAAACCAGAAAGAATGAATACTTACTACTTTTGGTAGAACATGCTTAAAAACACTTACACTTTTTTTTTTAACCTAGAGACATATTAATAATTATTTAGATTGATTATACAGATTTTTTTATTACACATTATTAATTTTTACACCACTTTCCTTTTTACATGCAAGGCAAACGCCCTACCATTTGGCTCCTTCTCTTTTCCTTCCCTTTTTTTTTTTTAAGCTTCACCACACATTCTTTTGCAGTGGTTCTGTTGCAAAAAAAAAAAACTCCACGTGCACCGAAAAACAAACAAACAAAAATAACAACAGTAATTTGCAACATCCTCTTATTATTTTTCTGCCTTCCAAACCATTAGCTAGATTTTTTTTTGATATGTAAATGATCTACATTCCTCAGCCAGGTGAGGGTGAGGCTGGGAGGACAATGGTTTGCCCTGGGGCTTAGTGAATTCCTTCAGGCTGGAGTTTAAAAGCACTTATTTTTTTTTTCCTTCAGCTAGAAAAAAAGCGGCCAGTTGCTCTTTTTTTGGCCTGAACACATGGCAGGATAATTGGGGATTGCAAAGTTCAGAAATTCTCCAGGGAAAATTTGTCCCTGATGGCCATTTGAGAAATCTGGGATTTGCAATCTCCAACACCCTCCGCCATGTTCCTAGCGTGGCCCTTGCACGCGCCCGCTTCCTGGTTGGGTGGGGAGCGGGTTAGGCGGGTTTCGGGCGCCCTTTCGCAGCACCACGGGCGGCGGGGGTCGCGCGTCCCGTGGTTAGACCAAAGAAAAAAAACATAGAACACACAGACAAAAACAAAGAAACAGACAAACAGTGGCGCCACACGGAAAACAACCCAAACGAATGCGTTCAAGTAATCTTTTCCCAAAGTTCTAGTGTCAGAGTAAGTGGGGTGGATTGAATTTGTCTCATCAAACTTGTAGAATTGCCAGGAAGGCGGACAGGCAAAGGAGGCAGTCAGAGGGGAGTCAAATGAACATCCAGAGACACAACTGTAAAATTCACAGATTCCTAGACAGACGGCTATGCTAATAACAACCAAGTTTTTGAGCTCCACAAATCACAGGCAGACAACCTCCTAGCAGCAGCGGGAATGTCTTCCCGCCGCTCTTACTGAACCCCTGGGGTACCACCAGGGTCGTGACCTAAGCAGCCAAAGTTCGTCAACCTCTTGCCCACCTGGTATACGCATCAGATGGGGAATCACACACACCTGGAAACGCATCAGGTGGAAGATTCCTTAGTCACCCGGGGGGACTCTGACCCCCCTCCGGGGGGACTCTAACCCCCCTATGAAACAAAGTCTGCTTCTACTCGGTTTCCACATCGAGCAAAGAGCTCATAACATTAGCCAAGCCACCACAAAGTCAGCTTTCCGCTGGTCACAGAATACAACATAATCTCAGACTAAGACAGACACGAAGCAAAGCGCGCGCTCTCACACACACACATACACATCAGAACTCACCAGACACCTGTTCATAACTCCATGCCGGGCGGAATGAGGACTCCTGGTGGCTCGCCAAACTGAAAGGTCCGGAAGTCCTAATTTAGTTACCCGGCGCAGAGAAATGAAGAGGCTTATGAGTTCCAGCAGATGCTTTGAAAAAGTGCTTTAATACTGACCAGTCAAATGGCCAGGGTCAAAGTTCCCCCAGAATAGAAAGGGGACCAAAGACCTCGTGGGTCCCTCGTCACCCCCTTATATAGGATGGGAAGTGGGAGGGGAAGAAGAGTCCTTGAGGGCTGGACTTCCGCTACGATAACACCAATGATTCGTGAGGTAGGGGTAGAGGTGGGGCCGAGGCAGTGACGACTTCCTTAAGGGTGGAGCCAAAGCAGTGACAACTTCCCTAAAGGGCGGGGCACCCACCAAGGTTGGTGGGGGGGGGGCTGATTTCCCTTTTCAGTCAGAAGCACAAGCAAACTTCATAAGTACTAATCTTCCCCCAACAACATTTTGTTTCCCTCACCAGAGCGGTAGCATTCTCTCTCTGGTGACTCCTTTCTCCTGCCCTCCCATCTCCTTTGTGCTCACTGGCAGTATTTCTAAGATCTAATACTATTTTGAGGTATTGATTTCAAAGAGAAAAATAATCTGGAAGCGCAATGCATATAATTTGAGCACACTTTTAATTTTTCAAGAAAAATATAAAAAAAGTTTTAACATATGCATAAAAACAATTGAATGTATATGCCCCGAATTGTTTGCAGTGATAACTTAATTCAAGGAAATTGTCTATAGTCATAATGACTAGCGTAATAGATTATAGAAGTTCCGCTTTATGTATTATGTAATTATGAATTTTGAGTTTTATGCCACCAATTCTCTTTCATTGTAATTAGAAAATAACAATGATTCCCCTAGAAAATGGAAAGAGAATTTTAAAGTAGTCTTTATTCTTCTATACTTTATATTATTGAACTTGAGATACTATGTTATGAGAACAAGCCTTAAAAAGTTAGACGTTTTGTAATCAAGGAAGTATACTAATATAGGAAAAAAACTTATTTCTCATATAAGCTAATTGAAATTGCTTGCTCTGTAAACAAAAACTACACCTATAAGAGAATCCAAGTTAGACAAGTGTTTCTATGTAGAAGGGCCCAAAGTGGACATAAGTAGCTCTAACAACTGAAAGCAGTGAGTTCTCATAATAAGACCTATAAATATCAGAACCAATTATTATTTCTTTGATATATTTTTCAATGAAGAGCACAATAATTTTATAGAATGAAGTGTGAAATTGCTTTCCAAGCAATCCCTCATTTTTCTTCCACCAGAAGAATAATGAGAAAAACCAGGAGAGAAATCAGAATATGATCACTTGGGAAGGCATCATAGACAACTCAACTGCTGTTACCTGGGGAATGTGAACATCACAGGCCTGTGTAACTTGTTAGGTGCTTTTGGGTGTCTCCAAGATGAATGTACTAGGCTCTAGAAAACTAGAGAGCATGCCTCATTCAAGTCCAGCAGACAGTGTGTTCATAACCTAGAGCTTTATACTGAAAGTTCTCAGGAAGCCAGAGCCATAAGTGAGATGTCTCTGCCAAAGGTATATATTATGAAATCAAAGCACCAAGAGGAGAGTAAATGAACCTGACAGGAGTCTATAGTTAATCCCACGACAATATACTTCAAGGGCGGAGAAACCCTGAATCTCTTAGGCCAAGGGATTCCTTTTCGAATGACCCCAATATTTATTGTGCTTGTGCAGGAGGGAAGAAAAAAGAAAAAAAAAAAAGGGCAAAAAAGCACAAAACAGGGCCCGGAGAGATAGCACAGCGGCGTTTGCCTTGCAAGCAGCCGATCCATGACCAAAGGTGGTTGGTTCGAATCCCGGTGTCCCATATGGTCCTCCGTGCCTGCCAGGAGCTATTTCTGAGCAGACAGCCAGGAGTAACCCCTGAGCATCGCCGGGTGTGGCCCAAAAACCAAAAAAAAAAAAAAGGGCACAAAACAATTTTTTGTTATTTATCTAGTTTTTGTCGATTTCTTTGTTTTGGTGTGGTTATTAAAGTTGTTGTCTCCATTTATATTTATTTATTTATTTTTCTTCTTTTCTTTTCTTCCTTTATGTGCTCTGCCATGTTTTTTATCTCAAGACCATGGCCTTTATGTGGTGCTTATCTTTATTGTTGGAGTGCTCACTGGATATTTTACTTGAGACTTCTTTTTGTACTGTTGTGGTGTTTCACCCTCCTTTTCCCCTTCGTCTCTCAAACCTAGGATAAGAGCCTCCAGAAGGACTCTGCCCATTTGCGGTGTATTTGATTTTTTCCCCAGTTTAGTACATTTCTCTTCTTCAAACAAAACCACATAACTTGAACTATCTAGTCCCGTCTCCCAATTAGAGCGGGAAATAAGGGAGGTACCAAGACCAAACAGGTGTAGGACCTCTAAGTAGTAAGCTAGGCACAGAGGGGACCACTTATTCTAGCAGCCCCGGGGGTGAGGGAGGAGGATATGGAAGGTAGGACAGGAACAGAGGTGGAGGGAGGAAATTCGGTGATGGGAACTCCCCTATTTTTATGTTAATATGTACCTAAAATATTATCGTCAATGATATGTAAGCCACTATGATTAAAATAAATGTTATATTAAAAATAAAATAAAAAGAAAATCAACCTGAAAAAAAAGTGTCTAAAACTAAGAGTCTGGGATGTGGGTTGATGTTGGTTTTATCACCAATACTCTATCTGGTTGATATGAAATATCCTTTAGAAAAGAAGTACCTTGTTTTTATTTTTTAGTTTGAAAAAAGAGACAAGCAATAGAACAAACTGAATGCAATTAATTACTTCTCAAACAAAATACTAGTTATTAATATTAAACAAGATAGAATGGTGCTCAATATAATATCTCTCTAGTATTTGGCCCTTGATATTGAATACCGATGGCAATTAGCATTGTAATTAATGAACTAAGGGATATTTTGAAGCCTCTATATTCTTTTAGGAGGTATGTAACATTTTTGATTCTACATAACAAATGACAATAAATATTTATGAGCACACAGGATTTCTGCGAGTCAAGTATATAGGAATCTCATTTGAGCACTCTTTCTGGGATCTCTCATTAGATGTTGCTGCTATGAATTGTGAAGTTTAAATCATAGTTTTTCTCTTCATTTCTGTGAACTCCCTTGCACCTTCAAAATTCTTTTGGGTTATAAATGCCTTATCTTGATTGATTGTTGCCGAAGTGGAAAAGCTAGGTAACTAAACACAGGTAACAGGATAGGCAGCTTGAGACCAATTCTATAGGTGATCCATTCTGGGAATGGATTATAAATCATAAATAGATTATAAATCTATTAATAGATTATAGATGAATAAATATAAATCATTAAACTAATGACTAATAGGGCTGAACAGATGGCCTGGGCCATCTAAGACAGAGAGTTTTTCTGGCTGAGACCAGAAAAACAATTAGTTCATATTTATATGGAACTATATATTAACTATATATATTATATATATATTATATATATATATATTAACTCCAAAGGTCCCCCTCCACAATTCATGCTGTGCCCCTCCCATCTCAGTGCATCAGCATATCATTATGTATATGTTATGTATATTTATATATTGTTATATATTGTATGTAGCCAATAGCGAAGTTCCATTCCTTTTGCTATTCTCCTCTTTGTCCCATAAGTAGGCTATGCTGCCATGAATATTCCAATATAAAGCCCTCTATATCTTTTGGGGGGCTTCAATATCAGGTGATTGCTTAGTTGTGGCCTGTCAATGCTAAATAATTTCTTAAATCTCCTTGTATTTTTGCCTTAAGAAGGACTTGTGATTAAGTGAAGTACTTCATAACACCTTGAAAGTGGCTATCTCCTGAGTGGCTCCTTGAATTTTGTGTGTCAAATTAGTAGATAAAACTTCAGATGTTTATGAAGTGATATTTGATTGTCTTAAGAAGGTAATTTTGGGTCACCTAGTGTCCTGTGGTTAGGTCTCATACTGGTTTCTCAGTAGTTCCTAAGTATGTCAGCCTTTCAGCCTTGAGCAACTCTGGTAATGCACTTCTCTGTCTCAAAGTTCAACTGTTTTACTGTCTTGTTTCTGATGTTTGTGGCCTGCTTCTCCTTGTCAGACTCACTGCTCTTTATCCCTTCGGGTTTCTTTCATTTATTTTTTTAATATAGCAACACTAGCCTATTCTCATAAATGCATCACTTGCTGGCCTAATTTTGTAGTCCTGTTCTTTTTCACAGCCATGGAGCTATGCTTTCATCCTGTTATAAGCTTAAAAATGCAGACCTAATTTAAGTAATTCATGCAATTTGCCTTTTAGAAATAAGAAAATTTACTGTGCATAAAACACTGGCTTGTCATGGTAAGTCACACTGGACTATCAGTTTTGGGCTCAACACAATTATGACAACCAATGATAACTATCTTGATAGAATTTCAAAAACTAAGTTTGTAGTATTTCACGTGGGAAGGAAAGCTTTCTCTCAGAAGTGGTGGGAAGAGATAAGGAGAACAAATTCAATTGTGAAGCAAGTGACAGCAAATTGTGAGCCTCTACTTGTCTTCCTAAACAAAATTTTATTAAAGGAGACACATACTCATAAAACGTAATTTTGCTAGAACTGATTTTGTTGTTATTGGGGGAGGTCATAATTAGTAGGGTTTTGGGCTTATTCCTGACTATGTGCTCAGGGAACCATAGGTAATATTGAGGATTGAACTGGGTTAGCTTTACGAAATGCAAACACCTTATGCAATGGCTCTGTCTTCTAGAACTACTTTTTGAGCTACAGCAGCTGACTTGAGGATTTGTGGCAGAGATACTGTGACCAACCGTTGTGCTCTTTGGCAGCTTGCAGAATAAAATGGTGCCACAGACTTGACCTCAAGACATTAAAATAACTTCAGAAAGTGCAGAGCTTTTTCTTAGAGATCCCTCAAGACCTTCCAGATCTTCCCGAAGGACCTGTTTACATCCTGAAAATACTCTCAAGTTAAATTAAGGCTTCTAAAAGCCACATAAAAATGCAAATAGCTACCTACTAACTTATTGCCCCTGTTAACGTCTTGGCACTAATTTCTTTTCCAGACTTGTCTAATTCTAGTTTACCTCTTGAGAGAGGATAGTGAACTATGACAGCACAGAGAGAAGAAAGGAATGATTTTCAAATAGTTTTTCAAAGAG
>NC_064867.1:9333951-9351451 GCF_024139225.1 Suncus etruscus
TAAAACCATGCAGACAGAAATAGATGAATATGTATCCTTCATAGCCCAAACTGCCCAGGGCCTGCTGGCAATAATCTAGCCTCATGTCTTTTGTTCAATTGGCCCTTGGAGGGCACAAGAACCACACCATCCTGGCTATACAGTCCTTGCACTGTTGTAAACCAATGTATTTAGCAAATCACCAATGTGTTACCTTTCTTTTGGAAGACCTATGAGGTTCCTCTTTCTGAAGGCCTTTTTCTTTCTGTTGGCTTTTTTTTTTTTTAGGTTGGAGGGGGGATGGGTCGTTTTGAGGAGTTGGGAATTTCAAGAAAGCTTTAGGAACATTTCATTTCCTGGATAAGACTGGGAGACAGGTAGATTTCTCAGTGGAATTGACAGTAGAATTGTCAATGTGGACAACTTCCACTATAGCCATTTTTCTTGTTTTGTTTTGTTATTTTGGGTCACACCTGGCAGCGCTCAGGGGTCACTCCTGACTCTATACTCAGAAATCGCCCCTGGCAGGGACAGGGGACCATATGGGATGTCGGGATTCAAACCACCATCCTTCTGCATGAAAGGCAAACACCTTACTTCCATGCTATCTCTCTGGCAGCTAGCCATTCTTCTTGATGCCTGTTTGGAATTTCCTCTCCCAGTTTGATAGAATCAGGTACTATTCAGCATTCCCTATACACCCAAAACTGAAATAAATCCTTGATGTAACTCTCTGTGATCTGGGAGTAATTCCTTATGTAGCATTACTATGAAAATCACTAATTTATTTTCTTCTTAATCTATAAAGACAATACTCGCAATTTTATTTGGTAATAATGACAAAGCTTTTTTGCAACTTTGCCCTTGTATGTTTCTTTATTGACCCATCCCACCCCCAAAATACACACGTTTAGAAGGATTATCTAGGCTGTTTAGGAAAAGTTAAACAAACTGATCTCAAGTTTATATTCTGGAGAATATGACAATCTCTTCCTAAAAGAACTTGGCCCATTTGATTATGTTTACTTTGATGAAGTTAAAGAAGAAGTTTGAGATAATTTGTACTTATAAGAACCCCAGACAGGACACAGACCAATGGAGACTGTGTGGTTGGATGCTTCTTGCCTCTTACCTTCTTGCTCTTCGATGCCATACTGAAACCATACCCCGGGGGACATTTCTCTACCATTTTCTATACACGAAACATATGTTTGTTACATGTTTTTCAACTGTACATGCTTAGCATTCTCCCTCATGAATTAATGTGAGTTTCCTGAAAAGTTGCCTGAATCTCTTAAGTTGTTACATCATTTCATATGTTGGATGTAAACATATAAAATGATATTTTATACTCCTACTCCCTCCTTTTGAAGCTGTTCGACTGCCTATAGTAGTGGAAAACCTTCCCAGCTAAAGCCGTTTCAATGCCAACAAAACCCTCTGGTCTATTCAAGTAGCTCCTGTGCTCTTGTGTTTTCTCTAGAACAACATTGGCAATAGGCTTGATTAAAGAATATACGTTTAAACTTTCCTAATTGATAGATGTGTCTGTGTGTATGATTTAAACTAGAAGATAAAGTGCTGAGTCAGATGTCTTAGAAATGTATTATCTGAGAGGTTATCTTTTCTTACATTCCCCTCATTTCTTCTTTCTGCTCCAGCTTCACTGAGGAAAACTGAAAATTTAGAAGTTATCTTTGGATTTGGGAAATTAGCCATGGTCTAGGCTGTAACTGCCTCTGCTCCTGTCCTTTACTGGGAGAGAATTCCGGCCAGCAGCTTTCTCTCAACCAGGACAGAAGGCAGAAGACAACTACAAATAATTCGCGAGTGTTAAGCTCTTTTGTGAACACCTAAAAAATTAAGCTGTAGAAGTTAGTAAAACGCTCAGGGTGACGTGTGTGCCAGTTGAGAGGCTTTATTGAGGGGAGAGCAGGGTTTTTATGCCCTGCTCCAGTGGGAGGAGTAGTAGCATAGGATTGAAACATAAACCAATCAGATTTGTACAAGTACAACAATTTTAACCAATGGGAGCATAAACACATTTTGATGGCGGGAAGGATAAGGAGGAACTTGGCGGGATGAGGGGAGGGGAAGCAAATTCTTAAACAAATAGCTAATTGATATTTACGCAAATACAATTTTTTGTTTGGCCTATTTTCCATTTAAATCTTTCTTTTGTGTAAGCAATAAGGATCATAATTTACAAAAACATATCTGCTTGAGAGCAGGCACAAAAACAGGTTCCATGGAAAGGTTAAGGAATCTGGTTAAGCCAGATTCTTTGTGTTGAGCTAAATTTATTTGCAGAGTTTTCTGTTGGTTCGGGGCTATGCAAACTTTTGTGGCTTGAATCAGGCAGGCGGTGGAAAATTCATTCAGAGTTCCTTTGATATGTGGGGTGCTCGGTCTCCCACACTAGGCTAGTAGAGGAGAAAGTGAAATGCCCTATTCCCGGATGAACTGTGGAAATGCCATAATAGTCAAGGTTGCTTATAAGAGAAAAAGGCAGTTTTAGCTTGGTTAAGTCATTTCAAATCCCAGAAGATAATGTAGTACAATGCTGAATGAGGCTGTCGCTAATATAACTAAATCTATGCTCACACTGTATATTTTTTGTTTGTTTGTTTCTGGGTTACCCCTGTGGTGCTCAGGGATCACTCCTAACTCCGCACTCGGGAATTCCTCCTGGCAGTCTTAGGGGACCATATGGGATGCTGGAGTTCAAACTCAGGACAACATATGATCTATCTACATTATGCTCCCCTCTGTACTATTGCTCTGGCCTCTCACTGTACGTATCCTAACATAAAATATCTGCTAGAATATTTGTTAGAACTAAGGGGAGAAGCTACTAGAGTTAATGTTTTGATAGAGGAGAATAATTTCTAACTGAAAGGTACTTTGCCAGTTAGGAAATTAGTATGTTAGGCTTCTATGAGAAAATCCTGGTCAGATGATGTAGCTTCTCTGATCTTTTGTTTTGTTTTCTCATCTGCAAAATGGAATGGAAACAACATATTTAAAACAGTGTATAAAATGAATATTTATACCATCTCCTAATTTATTTGTTAAAAATCCCAACACCCAGTATGATGGTATTAGGAAATGAGTTTTATGGGAATTAATTTGATTATGAGAGTGGATCCCCTCTTAGTGGTGTTAGTACCCGCTGTGAAAGAGACCCTAGATAACTCTCTGGTTTGTTTTCTGCCATATGAGGATTTAGTATGAAGTCCACAGGCTACAACCCACAGGAGTACTTGAACCCGAACCTGACCATGTTGGCGATTTTATCTAATATTTCCAAACACCAGAACTTGGAGGAATAAATCTCTGCTTTATTGTTATAAATCTCTGCTCTTTGTTAGAGCATGTTGAACTAAGATAAGTGGTGCAACAAAAGGTAGTTCAATCATATATCCAGAAAGGAAGTCAAATTTGGCTTCTAGTTCTCGCTATGATCAAATATTAGTGCAAAATAGAAACAAAACAATGAAATCCGACTGAGTGGGCTCATTGTGATCATGTGAAATCAGCTAGAATGACTATGAAGTTTGTCATTATTTGAGAATAAAAAAGGAGCATAGGCTTTTCCTGGAAGTGCTTTGTGTTTGTTTCTGATTTTCTTACCTATGGAAGGATTTTTTAATGCAATGTTGGGTGAACATGATGTTTTATAATAATCAGCTTAGTTCCTATATACCTAATGAATATTAACATCTTTTTCCATACCCTTACCAATGTAACCAGAGAAACAACTAAAAGGGCTATGTAGTCATTAATTTCATACTAATGAAAGACCATGTTTTATGAAATTAACTTTTTGACCCCATTTATTTTGTGCTGTAGCATAGAATTTTTCTTTCATAATACCTAAAACTAACTCTCTTCTAGGGTTGTCAGATAAATCACATAGACATCTGTAGAGGAACATCTGTAGAGTTTAATGAAAACATTAAACTCCAGTGGGAATGTTAGGTTTTTTTTGTTGAAGAGA
The DNA here is from genome assembly GCF_024139225.1 of Suncus etruscus. Lineage (NCBI taxonomy): Eukaryota > Metazoa > Chordata > Mammalia > Eulipotyphla > Soricidae > Suncus > Suncus etruscus. Next base: position 9,337,931 of record NC_064867.1, read on the forward strand.
AGAAAAATGTAAAATGGCAACTTTGGTATAACATTGAACATAAAAGTCTTCTTAAGACAGGCATGGGAAGATATAAATCACATGTAAATGAGATAGCACATATATGTCCTGTTCAGACTTTGCAAAAGTCTTGTCATAGTTTTAGATATTATGCCTGTAAAGAAATAGAAGCAAAATTTAAAAACCACCAACTATATGTATAATATTCAATCCAAGTTAAATTCATGTTTTATTATGCCTGCTAATAGGATCTAATGTTTATGTTCACAGATAACAATGGAATATGCAACTGCATGCCATAAACTCCTGCAACAGTACTCATTCAATATGTTATTGCAATTTATTTTCAATTTTAGGTAATTTATCATTATATCATAATGCTCAAAATTTCAGTTTGCTTTCAGGAAAGGTATCTGGATGCTCAAGACCCTCGAAAATACTTCATGGTTATAGACTCCTCTTGGAGTGCTCATTACCATATCACTTAGTTTTCTAGACTTGAGAATTATGATTGTTTTTAAGAATATTTTATGCACAATCTAACCCAGAAAACCTTTCTTCAACAAAGTTTATCCTCAGCAATGACGATTTGCCTAGAAAATAAAAAACTTTTCATCTGACTTGCCAGTTTTATATTTTCTATATGTGTCTGACCCATTCTACCTGGGTCAGCTTTTCTTTCTTTTTTTTTATTTTTTATTTAAACACCTTGATTACATACATGATTGTGTTTGGGTTTCAGTCATAAAAGGAACACCACCCATCACCAGTGCAACATTCCCATCACCCATGTCCCAAATCTCCCTCCTCCCCACCCGACCCCTGCCTGTACTCTAAACAGGCTCTGCATTTCCCTCATACATTCTCAATATTAGGACAGTTCAAAATGTAGTTATTTCTCAAACTAAACTCATCACTCTTTGTGGTGAGCTTACTGAGGTAAGCTGGAACTTCCAGCTCTTTTCTCTTTTGTGTCTGAAAGTTATTATTGCAAGAATGTCTTTCATTTTTCTTAAAACCCATAGATGAGTGAGACCATTCTGCGTTTTTCTCTCTCTCTCTGACTTATTTCACTCAGTATAATAGATTCTGTGTACATCCATGTATAGGAAAATTTCATGACTTCATCTCTCCTGACAGCTGCATAATATTCCATTGTGTATATGTACCACAGTTTCTTTAGCCATTCGTCTGTTGAAGGGCATCTTGGTTGTTTCCAGAGTCTTGCTATGGTAAATAGTGCTGCAATGAATATAGGTGTAAGGAAGGGATTTTTGTATTGTATTTTTGTGTTCTTAGGGTATATTCCTAGGAGTGGTATAGCTGGATCGTATGGGAGCTCGATTTCCAGTTTTTGGAGGAATCTCCATATTGCTTTCCATAAAGGTTGAACTAGATGGCATTCCCACCAGCAGTGGATAAGGGTTCCTTTCTCTCCACATCCCCGCCAGCACTGTTTGTTCTCATTCGTTGTGATGTGTGCCATTCTCTGTGGTGTGAGGTGGTATCTCATTGTTGTTTTGATTTGCATCTCCCTGATGATTAGTGATGTGGAGCATTTTTTCATGTGTCTTTTGGCCATGTGTATTTCTTTTTTGTCAAAGTGTCTGTTCATTTCTTCTCCCCATTTTTTGATGGGATTAGATGTTTTTTTCTTGTAAAGTTCTGTCAGTGCCTTGTATATTTTGGAGATTAGCCCCTTATCTGATGGGTATTGGGTGAATAGTTTCTCCCACTCAGTGGGTGGCTCTTGTATCCTGGGCACTATTTCCTTTGAGGTGCAGAAGCTTCTCAACTTAATATATTCCCATCTGTTAATCTCTGCTTTCACTTGCTTGGAGAGTGCAGTTTCCTCCTTGAAGATGCCTGTAGTCTCAATGTCCTGGAGAGTTTTGCCTATGTGTTGTTCTATATATCTTATGGTTTGGGGTCTGATATCGAGGTCTTTAATCCATTTGGATTTTACCTTCGTACATGATGTAAGCTGGGGGTCTAAGATTAATTTTTTGCAAGTGGCTAGCCAGTTGTGCCAACACCACTTGTTGAAGAGGCTTTCTTTGCTCCATTTAGGATTTCCTGCTCCTTTATCAAAAATTAGGTGATTGTATGTCTGGGGAACATTTTCTGAGTATTCAAGCCTATTCCACTGATCTGAGGGTCTGTCCTTATTCCAATACCATGCTGTTTTGATAACTATTGCTTTGTAGTAAAGTTTAAAGTTGGGGAAAGTAATTCCTCCCATATTCTTTTTCCCAATGACTGCTTTAGCTATTCTAGGGTGTTTATTGTTCCAAATAAATTTCAAAAGTGCCTGATCCACTTCTTTGAAGAATGTCATGGGTATCTTTAGAGGGATAGCATTAAATCTGTATAATGCCTTGGGGAGTATTGCCATTTTGATGATGTTAATCCTGCCAATCCATGAGCAGGGTATGTGTTTCCATTTCCGCGTGGTCTCTCTTATTTCTTGGAGCAGAGTTTTATAGTTTTCTTTGTATAGGTCCTTCACATTTTTAGTCAAGTTGATTCCAAGATATTTGAGTTTGTGTGGCACTATTGTGAATGGGGTTGTTTTCTTAATGTCCATTTCTTCCTTATTACTATTGGTGTATAGAAAGGCCATTGATTTTTGTGCATTGGTTTTGTAGCCTGCCACCTTGCTATATGAGTCTATTGTTGCTAGAAGCTTTTTGGTAGAGTCTTTAGGGTTTTCTAAGTAGAGCATCATGTCATCTGCAAACAGTGAGAGCTTGACTTCTTCCTTTCCTATCTGGATTCCCTTGATATCTTTTTCTTGCCTAATCGCTATAGCAAGTACTTCCAGTGCTATGTTGAATAGGAGTGGTGAGAGAGGACAGACTTGTCTTGTGCCAGAATTTAGAGGGAAGGCTTTTAGTTTTTCTCCAATGAGGATAATATTTGCCACTGGCTTGTGGTAGATGGCCTTCACTAGATTGAGAAAGGTTCCTTTCATTCCCATCTTGCTGAGAGTTTTGATCAAGAATGGGTGTTGGACCTTATCAAATGCTTTCTCTGCATCTATTGATATGATCATGTGGTTTTTATTTTTCTTGTTGTTGATGTTGTGTATTATGTTGATAGACTTACGGATGTTAAACCATCCTTGCATTCCTGGGATGAAACCTACTTGATCGTAGTGGATGATCTTCTTAATGAGGTATTGAATCCTATTTGCCAGGATTTTGTTGAGGATCTTTGCATCTGCATTCATCAGCGATATTGGTCTGTAATTTTCTTTTTTTCGTAGCATCTCTGTCTGGTTTAGGTATCAAGGTGATGTTGGCTTCATAAAAGCTATTTGGGAGTGTTTCCACTTGTTCAATTTCATGAAAGAGTCTTGCCAGGATTGGTAGTAGTTCCTCTTGGAAAGTTTGATAGAATTCATTAGTGAATCCATCTGGTCCTGGGCTTTTGTTTTTGGGCAGACTTTTGATTACCATTTTTATTTCATCAATGGTGATGGGGGTGTTTAGATATGCTACATCCTCTTCTTTCAACTGTGGAAGATTATAAGAGTCCAAGAATTTATCCATTTCTTCCAGGTTCTCATTTTTAGTGGCGTAGAGTTTTTCAAAGTAGTTTCTGATTACCCTTTGAATCTCTGTCATATCAGTAGTGATTTCTCCTTTTTCATTCCTAATACGAGTTATCAGTTTCTCTCTGTCTCTTTCTTTGTTAGGTTTGCCAGTGGTCTATCAATCTTGTTTATTTTTTCAAAGAACCAACTTCTGCTTTCGTTGATCTTTCGGACTGTTTTATGGGTTTCCACTTCGTTGATTTCTGCTCTCAGCTTTGTTATTTCCTTCTGTCTTTCTATTTTTGGGTCCTTTTGTTGAGCACTTTCTAGTTCTATTAGCTGTGTCATTAAGGTACTCAGGTAAGCTCCTTCTTCCTTCCAGATGTGTGCTTGCAAAGCTATAAATATTCCTCTCAGTACTGCTTTTGCTGTGTCCCATAAGTTCTGATAGTTTGTGTCTTTATTGTCATTTGTTTCCAGGAAACTTTTGATTTCCTCCTTGATTTCATCTCGGACCCACTGGTTATTGAGTATGAGGTTGTTTAACTTCCAGGTGTTAAAGTTCTTCTTCTGAGTCCCTTAGCAATTCACAAATAATTTCAGAGCCTTGTGGTCAGCGAAGGTAGTCTGCAAAATTTCTATCCTCTTGATCTTATGGAGGTATGTTTTATGTGCCAGCATGTAGTCTATCCTGGAGAATGTCCCATGTACATTGGAGAAGAACGTGTATCCAGGTTTCTGGGGATGGAGTGTCCTATATATATCCACTAGGCCTCTTTCTTCCATTTCTCTCCTCAGGTCTAGTATATTCTTGTTGGGTTTCAGTCTGGTTGACCTATCCAATGTTGACAAAGCAGTGTTGAGGTCCCCCACAATTATTGTGTTGTTATTGATATTGTTTTTCAGATTTGTCAACAGTTGTTTTAAATATTTTGCTGGCCCCTCATTTGGTGCATATATGTTTAGGAGAGTTATTTCTTCCTGCTCTACATACCCCTTGATTAATATAAATTGTCCATCTTTGTCCCTTACGACCTTCCTGAGTGTGGGTGTACCTATTTAAGACCCTAGACCCACCCACTTCTGGGAGGGGTCTTGGGAACCGGATAGTAGGTGTAACCTTACCTGCTAGACCCTCCCATTCCTGGGAGGGGTCTGGGAAATGTTATATAAGGCTTGGACCAAGGAAATTCGGGCCCTTTTTGGCTTTTTGCCCTTTTGGCTCCTTGCCCTTTCTGCGCTGCTGTGCGCTCTGGCTTCTGGGTTTCTGTGTTCTGGTCTTTGACCAGCATGGAGCCCAAAGGGAAGATGGCTAACAGAAAATTAGATGCAGGGCTAGCAAAATATTGCTATGCTTGAAAGGTTATGAATAGGCCACACACACGTGGTGGCTAGGGCTTGAATAAAGTTGCTTCTTGACGCCTGTGAGTGAGTCTTAATTACGCCGATTACCTGGGCCTGGAATCCGCCAGCTGGATGGGGATGAAGCCACGTGGCTGGGGCCTAAGCACAAAGGCCTCCATCCACCGCCATCCAGCCCCATCCTTAATTATTTATTACAACACTGAGTATAAAGTTTGCATTATCTGATATTAGTATGGCCACTCCAGCTTTTTTATGGGTGTTGTTTGCTTGGATAATTTTTCTCCAGCCTTTTATTTTGAGTCTATGTTTGTTCTGACTATTCAGGTGCGTTTCTTGTAGGCAGCAGAAGGTTGGATTGAGTTTTTTGATCCATTTAGCCACTTTGTGTCTCTTAACTGGTGCATTTAGTCCATTGACGTTGAGAGAAAGAATTGTCCTGGGATTTAATGCCATCTTTATATCGAAATTTGGTTAGTCTTGTTTTAAATTAGGTCTTTCAGTTTTTCTCTTAAGACTGGTTTTGAGTCTATAAAGTTTCTGAGCTTTTTTTTGTCTGTGAAACCATGTATTCTTCCGTCAAACCGGAAAGTGAGTTTTGCTGGGTATAGTATTCTAGGTGAAGCATTCATTTCATTCAGTCTTGTCACAATATCCCACCACTGCTTTCTGGCATTGAGTGTTTCTGGTGACAGGTCTGCTGTAAATCTCAAGGATGCTTGCTTGAATGTAATTTCCCCTTTTGATCTTGCTGTTTTCAGAATTCTGTCTCTATCTTTGGGATTTGTCATTGTGACTAGGATGTGTCTTGGGGTGGTTTTTCTTGGGTCTCTTTTGGTTGGTACTCTTCGAGCATGCAGGATTTGATCACATATATTCTTTAGCTCTGAAGTTTCTCTTTAATGATGTTCTTGACCGTTGATTCTTCCTGGAAATTTTCTTCCTGGGTCTCTTGGACTCCAATGATTCTTAAGTTGTTTCTGTTGATCTTATCATAGACTTCTATTTTCATCTGTTCCCATTCTTTGACTAATTTTTCCATTGTCTGTTCATTTGCTTTAAGTTTTTTTCCAATCTCTCCTGCTGTATGGAATTGTTATGTATCTCATCTTCCACAGCACCAAGTCTATTCTCAGCTTCTGATACCCTGTTCCAGAGCTTATCCATTTTGTCATTCACTTCGTTTACTGATTTTTTCAGGCCTGTTAGTTGACATGTTATTTCAGTTTGGAGTTTTGTGATTTCTGTCTTCATATTTTCTTGATTATTATTAGTGTTCTGTTCCACTCTATCCATGGTTTTTTGGAGGTCTTTGAGCATCTTCCATATTGCTACTCTAAAGTCCTTATCTGAGAGGTTGATTAGTTGGTTGGTCATTAACTGGTCATCAGAATTGTCATCTTCATTCTCTATGTCTGATGCTGGCCTGCGTTGTTTCCCCATTGTCACACTTGTATTGTGGGTTTTTCTACGTGTTGTGGTGGTATTCATTGGTTATATGATGCAGGCAGCACACTTCTCTGGCTCCGCCCTTTCTGGATGGGCCTGCTTGCCTCCAAGGTAGGGGAGTCCTCCGTGGATGAAGCCTCACACAGGATCAAATTTTAGGCCCGAGCACGCATCAGAGAATACAGTTTGGAGAGAAGTTCTTGCTTCTGTGATCCAACACAGTTCTTAGTGTGTTTTTTTTTTCTTGTGATGGTGTTATTTTTTTTAGAAAGAGCGCACGGCTGCGTAGCGAAGTGGAGCTAAGTGCCTTCTGGAGCCTCTTTTCAGCCCACTCTCAGGAGGTTCACGCAGCAGGATAGTAGAGAGACACACACAGGCAGCACTCACAGTTTTTCACAGTTGGGCCCCACGGACAGGCGTAGTTTTCACTCGCTTGCTTGGCAGCTTCAGAATGCTGTATTTTTGGGGTCGCTTCCCAAGCCTATGAGGAGAGTTGCTGGGTAGCTTCAGTTTTTGGGGGGTTTGCTTCCCAGGGCTCTGAGGTGAGCTTTCAGAGTTCAGGAAAGACAGAGAAGAGTAGGACAGGGCTCCCTTCAGGTCCTCAGTTTCCTCAGAAGGAGCACAGCTGGGTGGAGACTCTGCAGGTAGAGCAATCAGCACTCTGCCTGGAAACCCCCACATGCAGCCATTTCTTACTCACTCACTTGCTGGGTAGCTTCAGTTTTTTTGGAGTTCGCTTCCCAGGGCTCTGAGGAGAGCTTCCAGAGTTCAGGAAAGACAGAGAAGAGTAGGACAGGGCTCCCTTCAGGTCCTCAGTTTCCTCAGAAGAAGCACAGCCAGGTGGAGACTCTGCAGGTAGAGCAATCAGCACTCTGCCTGGAAACCCCCACATGCAGCCATTTCTTACTCACTCACTGGCTCGCTGGCTAGCTTCCGAATGTAGTTTTTTTGGGGTTCGTTTCCCAGGGCTCTGAGGAGAGCTTCCAGAGTTCAGGAAAGACAGAGAAGAGTAGGACAGGGCTCCCTTCAGGTCCTCAGTTTCCTCAGAAGAAGCCAGCATTAAAACTTTTAAATGCCAAACTTACCAACTTGTCTCTTCCTCTTATCTGTCATCCATCTCAATCCTGTGGTTCTGTCTGCCCAGTTCCTATCCTTGTCCCCTGGCCTGCTCAATTACCTCAGTACCTGTTCTGAAGGGGTCCTGGGTCAGCTTTTCAACCGTAACCTACGGATTAAACCTCAGTGTTGTGTGAGTGTATGTATTTGCCACCTCAGTGTCTGTCTAATATCTATCTGCAATACACATAATGCCTGTCTATGTTGTATGTTGTTCTTTCCCATGTTACATGTAACACTTCCTTCCCCCACTGCTGCTTACCACTTTACAAATTCTTTTCTAACCCTTCACTATCTCACCCTGATCTGTTATTTCTCCCTAATTAAACCCCCCCCTTTTTTTTAACCTCAGTTCATAACTCCTTGGAACCAGAACGTTCCCCTCACCCCAATCAGCTGCCAAACAGCTCCCAAAGTGAAAAGACAGATTCATAGCTTGCCTTGTCTGAGCTCAAGAAGAAGCTGCCAATGCTGCTGCTGATTAACTCTTGGTGGTCCTTTTCTTCTCCATACCTAGCTCTGGATTGTTGCTCACTACCAGATTTGATTTATGAGAAACTCCCAGCTTGAGGACTTCACAAGACCATGTTTCAGTCTGAAGCTCTGCTCTGGATTTTATCCCCCAACCCCCAGACTATTTCAGAGGAATATGTATGTCTTCTTCATATATTTCTTTAGATATATCCTCTAAATAGGTTTAATCCACATTTCCTTATGTAGAGGTAGTTTTCACATTCCTTTTTTTTTTTTTTGGAATTTTTTAGTAGAAAATTCTAGTAGATAAGTTTCTCTTGGGCTCTGAATTCATGTTAGAATCAGGTTATAGGGATTGTTTGGCTTGTTATTTTTACCCCCATATATACCAGTAATATCATGTGTCATTATTCCTTTTTGCATAGGTACATTAAAATGAGAAATCTTATGTATAGAAAGAAGTTTTTATCTAATAGGGATAGGAACTCATTAATTTTATATGCAGGGGGGCCTTTCACTTTGAACATTTGTCATAGTGACTTGACTTAGACTTCTGTTGTTTGGACATCGTCAATTCACCTCAGAACCCATCTTTGGAACTGGCACACTTTTTTGCACCAACACTAGGAGTCAAACTTCTACCAGGGAAGGCCCTAATGGTGCCAAATTTTTCCACAGTGAGTTCATATGACTTCGTGAAAACTTAGAAAAAGCAATAACTTGCTTTCAGGGGAGGGTTCCAAATGGGTGAGATGAAACCAGAAGCTGCTCTATGATACCCTAACGTTGACATAGAATCTGTACAAAAACAAGGATCTCTAACTATAGAAACCTGACTGCGTCAACTCTGTTTGAGAAGAAAGAACTTTTACTGGGATCGCAAAGAAAGACTTTGAGATTAAACAACTTAGTATGCCCAAAGCCTGCATTTGGTCATATGGCAGAATGTTTCATGGGTAAGGTCTCTCTGTTTTTAGACCAAATGTTTCTTTTCTATTTTCTTGATCTTTTGCTGACCTATGCAAAACAAACAAACAAACAACAACAGCCACCTGCCACACACATACCTTTATTTTCTTTCCTATTTTTCTCTTTCTTTACTTTTTAAATAGGAATTTCCACCTTTTTCATAAAAACTGGGGACACCGATTACTTTATTTTAGCACATATTTCTGTATTTTTCTATAAAACTAAGAAAAAGGAAAAAAGAAAGGCTGGAGGCCAGGAGCCAAGTGGTCTCAGAAGCATTGGTAGAGAAAAAAGTAAGGACAGAACTAAATGTCCAAGCCAAAGTCAAAACAATAGAATCAAGGGACTTCAACTTTAACAATCTAAACTTAAAGGGGTTATTATTATACTGGCAGGCCAGGGGACAAAGTGTGATGGTTCAGGATGTACTCTGTGTTCATTAGTGGAGAGAGGTCAACAATGGTGGGTGGAAATTGCCCTGACTCACTGTATATTTGAAATTCAGCTATGATGAATTTTTTAGATCACAATGGTTTTAATAAAATCAAATTTAAAAAATTATGAATCACGGGGCCGGGTGGTGGCGCTGGAGGTAATGTGCCTGCCTTGCCTGCGCTAGCCTTGGACGGACCTCGGTTCGATCCCCCGGCGTCCCATATGGTCCCCCAAGCCAGGAGCAACTTCTGAGTGCATAGCCAGGAGTAACCCCCTGAGCGTTACCGGGTGTGGCCCAAAAACCAAAAAAAAAAATTATGAATCACAAAATAAAAAATATAACAAATTTGTTATGATAAAAAATTGATATTTGGGGGGAGTAGTGACTTAGACCACACACTTATGCTTATGGCTAACTCCTGTTTCTATGCTCAGGGATTGTTACTGATAGTACTAGAAGATTATATTAGGAACCAGGGATCAAACACTTAACAAGACAAGAGCCTTAACCCCCATACTACCTCTCTGGCACCTCTAATTGAATTACTTTTTCCTGTTTTAAGTCCATTATTTAGTGGTTCATAATTGTTACGTCACTGACTATTGCATGTTATTAAGCACAAGGAATTACTAGGGTTTCATTTTTTAATTATATAGCAAATTGACTATTTGAAAGCATTTTGAAAACATCAAATACGTTTTATGTAAAAGCAGCCCCCAAGGATGGTTGCAGTTAGTTTACTGTGCCAGATCTTATACATTTATGTAAAAATCTGACTCACATATATTCTTCATTTTCCTACTTCCCTGTCTTAAATCAGTACTAATTCCAATTCGTTGAATTACATTTAGTTATTCATTTATTTACACTTGAGTGCATTCTATTGGCTAGGAAGATGTAGAAGATGCTGCTAGTGTCTTGTCTTCATTTCCTGAAACCTCAACCTCCTTAGGAAGTTTAGAAATGCCAGTTTCTGTATCTTTGCAGCCCGTTAACATGAAATGGGAATTGGTCTAGTTATTACCCTACTCGCTCCCATCAGATGAGATATTTTTTGAAGTTTGAGTTTGCAATTTCCATGAATCCTTTTGGTATTAAAATTTAGTTCCCCGCAATGACAATGGCTTCATAAAGCCAACTTTGTTTATTGCTTCTCCCCTAGTTTTGCCCTACAGGGGTTATCTGGAATCTATTTCCAAATAAAAAAACGTATATTTAGATTTTGTCTGCTTTTTGTGAAGTGCTTGAAAGCATAACCTCTGCTTTCAAGACTCTGAAAAAAAATGTTGCAAATTCAAATGCCTACAGGGAACAGGCAGGCAAGGTGAATGAGAAAATTAACTTTCCTCCATGAGCTTATTTTATGTTATCAATATATTTAGTACTTAGGGAGTTCTGCCTAAATATTTTAGGAGGAATAACTGTCACCAAGTAGTGACTAAATGAATGACAATGTATTCAGTAAGTTAGCCAGTCATTTATTCAGAACCCATCAATATATCGTTAACTACCCATTCATCCATCAACCCATTCTCTCTTATTTCTCTCTCCCACTTATCAGTTTACCTACCAATCCATAAACATATCAATTCAGATTGTTTTAACTCAAAGTGAATTTGTATCGACTATTTCATCTCTTTAAAATATCTTTATTTTTAATGTGTATAAATCTTATGTATGTATTTCAAAAACATGTTGAAAGTGAATCCCTGTAATGAAATAACTAATTCACCCAAAAAAACTCGTTCGTTGATTTAACGAACTAATAGGTGTTTGGATGCAGAAGGCTCATGATTACCAACTTTCAGGAGTTTGAATGGTCAATAGGAAGATACAGAGGCCCGATTTTTGCTACAAAATTGTGAATTGGTCATAGTTTTCTCTACTCCAGAGCATCAATAGATTTGGTTAAAGCTTCATGTTGAGACTTACAATACATTTTCTATTTTCCCCTGTACAATTCTATTTTCTTACTCTTATTCTATACACATATAGATTCTTGGGATTGTTTGTTTCTTGTTTTGTTTGATTTTGGTTTTGGTTTTGGGGCCACACCCGGCGATGCTCAGGGATTATTCCAGTCTCTGTGCTCACAAATCGCTCTTGAGAGGCTGGGGGGGATCATATGGGATGCCTGGAATTGAACCCAGGTCTGTCCTGGGTCGCTGCATGCAAGGCAAATGCCCTATGCTGTGCTATTGCTCCGGCCCCTTGGGATTGGTTTTTAAGGTAACCAACTACCCTGTGAAACTCCTTCTAGAAGTTACCTCCTAGAAGCACCACCTTCTAACTACATCAAATGGCCCTAAGAATTCAGATAATTTTGTTTTGTTCTGGGGTCACAACCAGTAGTGCTCAGGGCTTATGCCTCTTCCTGTGCTCAGGGATCACTCCTGGCAGTATCTTAGAATATCTTGGAAAAATTTTCCCAACTTCTTGACAAACCATAGGTCTAGTATTACAAGGGTGAGGGGGATGAAGATGGAACTAGACTTAGAGAGCAACATGAGCACTTTGGTGGTGGTGGTATTCACTAACAATAAAATATACTCAAACTCTATTATAATTATGTTATCTTATTTAAAAATAATTTTAAAAAGGAAATTAGGAGGTCAGAGTGATGACACAGAAGGTTTGGTGCTTGTGTTACCTGTGGCCATCCCATATTCAAGTCCTGGCATCCCCTATTGTCCCGTGAGCCTTGCCAGTAGTAATCCTTGAGCCAGGAGTAAGCCCTGAATACTGCCAAGTATGGCCCCAAATAAATATTTGAGAGACTGGAGAAAACACAAATAACTTCTCAACTTTTTTTCTATCTTTTTCCCAATAAAACAGAACATAGATTCAATATATTTATCCACTTTAATGTCTCCAAGGCTTGTTTTCAGGATGTATCCAAATAGAGTTACCATTAATGATATCTAAGCCTTTTTGTGCTGTAATGAAATAGCATAGATTGAATATCTAATAATCATAGGAAATTTCTCTCTCACAGTCCTGGGAGTCTGAGAAGCCTAAGATCAAATTGTTTACATTACTGGATGAGGTTTGTTTGTTCTGTATCTTATCATTGAAATTTCACCTGGTGGAAAAGATGAATAAGGATTTTTGTGAGAATTTTTGTAATCCCGTTTGTAAGGTCCCAACTATCCTATGATGTTCCTTCTAAGTCACCTCCTAGAAGCCCAACCTTCTAACTATATCAAATGACCATAAGAATTCAGATAATTTTGTTTGTTTTGTTTCAGGGTCACATCCAATAGTGCTCAGGGCTTATTCCTGTTCCTCTGTTCAGGGATCATATAGTTCAGAGGACTATATGTAAGGCAAAGCATTGAACCTGGGACAGCACCCTACCAGCTGTCCTAAACTATGGGAGATTCCAATCATTTTGAAGTTACACAAATGTTCAAGCTATAAAATGTAATATGGGACTAAATAAAAGATTTTTTTACATGAAAATATAATTAAGGCATTGAGAAAGTAGAGGTTACAAATTAGGGAGTCATGTATCAGAGATGTAATCTTATATGATGCTTACCCAAAAAATAAACATAGTGCTAAACAGAAGGTAATAGATTGAAAATATGACATGCTAAATGTTTAGAATCCCAAATTCATTTCTCACAGAGAGCAACATATAAATTCCTCTACTATCTCCTTGATAGTGTATTTTCAAGTACCTTGTGGTGAGCTTCGAACTATTGTTGCTCAACAGGGCTGGCAGTCAGAAATATGAGCTGCATGCAGAACAAGAGAAAAGGGAATACACACTGGAATCCTGTGGGATTATTTATATTGTTTCCTATATTTTTTGATAGTCAAGCTTACTAAAATTCTGGCCTGGCCTCTATTATTTCTTATAACGTAAGGATATTGAGTTATTCCATTGTTGAATTTTTTTGCCTCTATTCTCTCTGTCTGTCCCTCTCTGTCTCTCTCTCTCTGTCTCTCTCTCTGTCTCTCTCTCTGTCTCTGTCTCTCTCTCTTTGGTTTTTGGGTCATACCCAGCAATGCTCAAGTTTACTCCTGCTCTGGGCTCAGAAATTGCTCCTGGCATAATTACACCACTTAGCTGTAAACAAGCAATATAAAGTAAATTATGTTGTGCTTGTCAAGGGACCAGCTTAGGGATGGGTGGGAATCTGAGGACAATGGTGAAAGGAATGTTGCACCA
>NC_064867.1:9356451-9421451 GCF_024139225.1 Suncus etruscus
TAAAAGGGGAACTGAATAGCTCACTCCAGCTGTTCTGGTTCAGAGCCTCTGCAATCACTGTTTCTCAGAAAATTGTTTTAAATAGAGTTTATGCTCCATTTTGAGCTTATTTTTGCTTCATCCTTTCCTGACAATCAATGAGAATGGCACTGTCTGCCTGATATCTAACACACTATTGCTGAATGAAGTCATTTCATGGTGAAATCACCTAAGGGAAAGAGAGAAGAGAAATATGATTTTTTAAGAAAGCTAAAGTTCACTGCATCAAAGAGTAACTAGGTTCCAGAAATGATCTGCAAAATAAAAAGAAAGAAGCTTATATTTAAAAATTATTTTGAAGCATTGACGTAAGATAAGTCTATCTATTTTTTAACAAATAATTAAATGGTAGACTACAGATAATAACAAGAAGGGTCTTACCTTGGAATGAATTACTTTGATGTAGCAGGCTCCCACCTTCTGCCCTTTTTGGTTCTCTTCTAATTCTCTACTTCCAACAAAGAATAATTTACTGTGCTGATTGACTGTGTTGATTTGTGGGTGAGCTTTAGTGTCTTAAGGTTAGCAATATTTTCTTAAATTTTTTCTTAATTTACCCCCATGTTTCTAAAGATGTGGATGATTTATGTGTATTCATAGCCTCTGATTTCCTATTTTTTTAAATATCTATATTTAGAGAAATTGAAGGGGACAGTAAACTACTCATCCTGGTTTGACCAGAACTGTCTCGGCTTTACCACTAAAACTGAGCATTTTGGGATCTCCCTAAATTGCAGACAAATAGACAAGAGTTGATTAGTCTCTACTCTTTTATCATTGAGAAACTTTTGTAGTCAAATTCAGCTTTTAATAGAATTCCTTATATGAGAGATTTGGGAGGTTATTTCAGTTATTAATAAAGCATTACTTAATTTTTAATGCTTTACTTCTCAGTTGCCTTCTTTTTCTTTGTACATATTTTCTCTTTCTGGAATCTTCCTAGAGAAAAGAGATGAAGAGCAGGTTGGGTTCCTTACATTACTGAGTTCTGAAATTAACTCTCAACATCTAACATCTAAAATTACTACATTTCATAGACCAAAATACCCTGGGGGAAAACAGGATGGAATGCAAGAAGAGTCAAGGTTGTTGGGGACAAAAGTAGAGAAGAAAGGATAATAAATATTTTTAAGAAAATAGATCAGTTCTCCAAGGGTGTTCCATTTTGAAAGGCATTTATTTAGGTCAACAGTGTTTAGTAGGTAGACTATGCCAGTCCTCTTGACACTTGAATGTGAGACACAGTTGTATCCCTTATGAGCTTCTTGTCCTGCTTATTTCTTGCTAACTCTCAGCAGTATGAGCTCAGAGTTTTTCTTATTTAAGCTTGGGGACCATCAATCTAGAAACTACAGTTAGGCCATATTTCTCAACAATGACCACAGCAAATTAGACTCATTAAGATGCAGGATTCTAGTGAAGTGCAAAGGCAATGGAGTTTCTTCATCTGTAATTACAATGCTTGTAATCTATCCGAAATTGGCATTGATTTACTTAGAAGTCAAATTTTTGTAGGTTCAATGTCCTTTGCCCACCCTCCTCCCAAACTCTACTAGTTACTCAATTTTTATCTGTGTCCCCATTAGAATATTTTGTAGGCCCACAGATGTCCAAATGACTCCAAGTTGAGAAAAGCTGTAAGGCATGAGAGTAATTGACTCTTAGGTGAGTTTATAGAATTGCTTACCTTGAGAATTGTTTACTTGAAGTCCCGAAGTATCACAACCAATAGGTCTGGGATCATGTGGTCTTAATTAGGTGACTGTCCATCATACCCATAATCTCATTTCCCAACATTGTCCATGTTATCAAACTCTGATTAAAATTTTCTAGTAATTGGCAACTTTAAAAAGGTGTGAAAGTTTATTAACGTTCTTATGACATCATCAGTACTGTTGTCTCCTAGAACACTAAAATCTGAAATGATCTGCATAGCAAAATAACTTATTGTGTAGATACCTGCAATGTTCATTAGGAGTGCCAAAGTGTGTCTTGAAGGCGACTATATTTTGAATACTTTTAATAAATTTGTTTCTATAAATACCATTATTTTAAAAGTTATCCCAAGATCCTAAAGACTTCTTTTGTTTTTATACTGACTTTAATTAGGATATTCTCATAGATATATAATTTTTTTTTAAATTTAAAAAAGGAGGAACTGGAAAATTCTGGACCTCTTTGAATATCAACCATCAAGAGATGACTTTGAACATGATGCTCCAGGCCCTAACGATCCTCCAAACTCTTCTGCATATAATAGTATTAATTGTCTTATTTCTGATTCCTACTTGTACTTTATTTATTTGATCTCCTAGAACAAATTGATGTCTGATTTTGCCACCCTGAGTTAGGTTCTATTTTATAGTGACACCACTTTGTTTCTCCTTTCCTCTCTCCCTCTTTCATGATTCCCTTGCTTATACACTGCCACTCACTTCCCATATAATTTTCCTACATGGTAACAGAAGCTTATGTAAAAGTGTATATCATATGTAACGTAAACAGACCAAATATTCACAATGTCCATTTAAGCACAATCATCTGAATCAGTATTAAGTTACAAAAGATCAAGTGTGGTCCCCAGATCAACAGCATAACTATTTATAGGAAAGAAAATCCTAAAACTCAACTAAGATCTCTGGAATCAGAAACTCTTCATGTAAGGTCAACAACTTATGTTTTAACAGATGCTGCAGGAAATTCAAAGTCACATATGTCTGAAAACTATTGGTCTACACTTCTAAGATACCTGTCTGTTCAGATAACATTTGAATTTTTAGAAAACAAATTTCTTTCATGGCTCTCTTTTGAGTTTTTATAGAATCTATCCTTGCCTTTTCTCCCTAAACAACCTATCTTTGATTGCAATTCAGAAATAATCCTTTCTGGAGCTTTTTGGAGTCCCCTCAGTTGAGGTCTTGTTCATTTTTAGCTTTCTGAGCTCTTTCTTGTGACACAAAAAACATTCTTTTCTCTGTCATTAGTAAAAAAGAAGGTAAAGATGTAAAATCTATCACTTGTGGTCTGGTTTGCTCAGCTTCTATTTGTTTTGTTCTCTCTTTGTTCTGTGGGCATAAATCTTGTCACTCCCAACAGGTGGTAAGCACCTCATAGGCAGGAGCTGAAAACTCAGCAAAGCCTGGTTGATTGATTGGAAGGAAACAATTTCATTTGCTTCCTTAGCCAAAGGTTGTGGGGCTGGAAAACTCACTGCTCAGTTAAATTGAGGATGACTGCATGGTCAAACAGTGCTGAGGTAGCTCCCAATGCTGCCATCTTGATGCAGGTGCCTTATGGGGAGTGAAAAGACTCAAGTATTTCTTTCTGAGGAATGGACAGGGACGCTGGAGAATAAAATTTGGAATTTCCTTCTCAGTCTGGTGACCACTGTCCCAGGAAAAAGAGGATCCAGCATTCTTTGATATTTGGGAGCAAATAATAGATCACGGGTCATAATTTGCTCATTTGGTTATTTGACTGGTTGAAAACCCTTAATTTGATGTAATGATCTGTGCCATCTATTTAATGCTGATATGAATCAGGTTCATTGCATTAATTTCTTCATATCATCTAGGAATTGAGGCCAAGAGCAAAGGAGTTTGTTATATAGTCACTGGTGGCACAATTAGATGATTGATTTTTCATTCTTTCACTGTTATTCCATATGCCCATATTAAGCTCCTGCTGTGTACTGAACAGTGAATGATTTTATATATGTGTATCTTATGAGATTTTCTGTCATGTTCTAAATAATGACTTTGATTCTTCTACAATTTTTGTTAAGCTAATTTTATTCAAAATGTGGAAATATAAGAAATTGGTATTAATACATGCTAAGTTCTGAGCTAGTATTAGGAGCAAAGACAGCCATTTTGAGTAATGGGATCATACTAAGTGTGGTCAGTGATAGAATATTGTTCCTCATCTCCTCAGCATATTGTATTATCTCTCTTGTCTTTATAGTCACTTTTTTTTTTTTTTTTGGTTTTTGGGCCACACCCGGTGACGCTCAGGGGTTACTCCTGGCTATGCGCTCAGAAGTCGCTCCTGGCTTGGGGGACCATATGGGACGCCGGGGGATCGAACCGCGGTCCGTCTCCTAGGCTAGCGCAGGTAAGGCAGGCACCTTACCTCCAGCGCCATCGCCTATAGTCACTTTTAAAAGATTGTTTTCATTATATTATGATAATACATTTTTTACAACTCTCTTTCTAAAGATGGGTGGGCTTTTACCTTGAGAGGGAAAGTTATGAAATCTTGAAATTGTTTTATTCTCTCTGTTGGAAAGCAGTCACTAAGTGATAGAACATTCCTTGCTTACTTTCTTCATGATTTCTGTGAATTCTCAATTACAAACTGTCCTTCATTTTTTTTCTTCTCATTGGGATATAAACACAAGATGATGCTCAAGTCCTGTGATGCTTAGGGGCCACCAGAGTTACACCTGAATGTACTAGATGATCCTGAGTACAGTGCATTATTAGAGATTTAAACAGTAAGCTGAGAAGCTTCTACTCCTCCAAGGAAATACTGCCTAGTATATAAGAGCCATCCACTGAATGGGAGAAATTATTTACCCAATACCCATCGGATAAGGGGCTAATGTCCAAAATATACTCACAGGACTTTACAAGAAAAAAACACCTAATCCCATCAAAAAATGGGGAGAAGAAATGAACAATTTCTCAAAGAAATACAAATGGCCAACAAAACACATGAAAAATGCTCCACGTCACTAATCAACAAATATAAACAAATATATAACAACTATGAGGTTGTGATGCTCCACATCACTAATCATCAGGAAGATAATTAGAAAATATAAACAACTATGAGGTACCATCTATGAGGTACCATCTCACACCACAGAGATTGCACACGTCACAAAGAATGAGAACAAGCAGTGCTGGTGGGGATGTGGAGAACAAGGAACTCTTTATTCACTGCTAGTGGGAATGCCATCTAGTCCAGCCTTTATGGAAAACAATATCAAGATTTCTCAAAAAACTGGAAATTGAGCTCCCATATGATCCAGCTATACCACTCCTAGAGATATACTCTAGGAACACAAAAATACAATTCAAAAATCCCTTTCTCACACTTATATTCACTGCAGCCCTATTTACAATAGCCAGACTCTGGAAACAACCAAGATGCCCTTCAATAGATGAATGGCTAAAGAAACTATGGTACATATACACAATGGAATATTATGCAGCCATCAGGAGAGATGAAGTCATAAAATTTTTCTATACATGGATGTACATGGAATCTATTATGCTGAGTGAAATAAGTTAGAGGGAGAGCGATAGACACAGAATAGCCTCACTCATCTATGGTTTTTTTTTTTTTAAGTAAAGACATTATTGTAATAATCCCAGAGACAATAGAGTTAAGGGCGGGAAGGACCAGCTCACAATATAAATCTCATCACACAGAGTGGTGAACTCTGTTAGGGAAATAATTAACATTAACAACTAGCATGACAATGCTAATGAATGAGAGAAGTAGAATTCCTGTCTCTAATACAGGCAGGGGAAGGAGAGGAGGGAGATGGGGGGGGTGGTGGTGGTGGTGAGAATGTTGCACTGGTGAAAGAGGGTGTTCTGTTTATGACTGAAACCCAACACAATCATGCTTGTAATTATGGTACTTAAATAAAGATTTAAATAATAAACAGAGCTTCAAACTTATCAGGAATGTATACAATCAGTAGCGCCATCTCCCAAGCTCCCTTGTTGCTGTTTAAATAGAAGTGCATACTGAAAGCAAAAGGTAGACTGGCTTCTAGATCATTTTATTATTAGTTTTTATTTCTCTGCAGATATGTGCCACCTTTGCCATCTGAAGTTAGCCTACAGGGGATATTGTTCCCTTTTTTCTGTTTTTTTTTTTTTTGTATACTACTGTGTTCTTAGCCAGGGTAAAGGAACTTAGAGCTTAAGCAAGAGAGAAGAACAAGCAGAGGACCAGGCAACTCCTCAGAGAAATAAAGAAGCTGGAAGTCATTTTCAAGAGCTCAAATGAAAGAAGAATGTGAACACCAGAGGAGATTGACCCTAACAGACAAATATACATTCACCCACAAACCACAAATCTCACAACGAAATCACAATATTTTGCCTAAAAGTTCATAAACAAATGGAAGAGAATAGTAGCAATTGAGGCATGTACTAGAGAATCAAGAGCAAGAATGTTGAGCAAAATTGCAAAGAGAAGGAAATTATAGAGAAAGAATTTAAATATATTTATATACGGATCCCTGAGACCTATTATATGAACAACAGCAGTCCCCGAAGTAGCAAAGAACAAATGAAGGGGAACTTATTCATAAACAAGTAATAAAAGGATATTTATCTGAGCTGGCGAGAGAATTGAGGTTAAAAAAAAAAAATCCTTAGTCTGCAGAGTGAAAATGTTCTGAGAACCAAACAGTACAGAAGGGGGAAAAAGCCATAAAAGTCAGTATATCTTGGAGAAGTTTCTGAATGTAAAGAGTAAAGAGAACAATCCTACAAGCTTCAAGATAGGAAAAAAAAAAAGCTGCATAGAAAATAAATCAGACTGTCATTTGAACTGTATTTTGGCAACACTGCAAATGAGAAGATAGTGAAATAATGTCACTCTGAACTTGCAGAAAAAAGGTCTAAGCCTGAAGAATCCTGTACACAGGCAAGGCATTATTCATCTGTCAGAGCAAAAGAATGAAATTTATAGATTTAAGTGAGAGTATCATCGTGTGCTAATGTGTGAAATAACTGAGGAAAAACTCTAAACAGACCTGGAGTGTAAAGTATTGGGCAATGATGCAATGAATGGGTGCAGGGAAAGTATGTGCTAAATGGAGATTCTGCACTAGGCAAAGCTTACTATCAGGGACATCACCTACAAATAAAATGATCAAGCTGTCCTAGAGACCTTAATAAAGGGAAGGTGCAAAAGATTTTATCTTAGGATGTATAAGGAGGGAGAGGGAGAAAAGGAATCTAACTTGTGCTTTGTGGATTGTGGTGTCTGTGTAAAGAGTCAAGCTCAGAAGAACTTTATGCTGGCTTTTTATATTCTGCTGTTGTTGTTTTAAGGTATAAATATTTGGGAATGAGAGACTATTTTCATTTTGCTATGGGCTTGGAATATTACATATCTGGTTCTGAAATTAATAGGCTAAATTTAAATCCTAAATTAAATCCAGATTCAATCCAGAGAAGGGCTGGAGTATTCGCTTAGCTAGTTAGGGGCTTGCCTTGCCTGTAGCCAATATCTAGAATCAAATATGGTCCCCTTAGCACTGACAGCAATAATCTCAGCACAAAATCAGGAATAAACCCAAATGAATAATAATAAAATAATAAAATTCAGAGAGTCTGAGTTACTTAGGGCTAAAGAAGAATATTCATCTTCCCCTTCTGATCAAGGGATTATTAATTTTAAAAATGAGGCGAGAAGCTGTGTCATGCATGGTAATCTTCTGGGAACAAAGTAACATGGAAGCAATTTAAGGTGGAAACGGTAACATCCTAATCCATGCACCTAAGAGGAATCTCTGAGATAGTTGTTGCCATTCACAGTACACTTCACACAATGCACAAAAGACATTGATTTTTGAGGAGTAGCAGTCTTCTTCCATTATGGAAACTGTTCTCTGTATTCAAGGCCAATAGTCTCTGAGGCTTTGCTTTCAATTAAAATGTCTTTAAAAAAAAAAAACCTACACAAAACTGCCAGGCGCTGTTTAAAAGATTGCCAGGAGATACGGGATAAAGAAATCAAGGCTCTGGTCACAATTGAGTTACCTCTCCTCAGCCCCTTCCTACCAGTTTCTTGAGCTTCACAGCTTACTCACATGCTCTGCTCACTAGCTTCTGAACTTTTGCCTGGCCTAAATTTCTTTTCTTACTTATAGCATCTACATCAGTCCTGATGGACATCTATGGGCTTTGTGGCACAGCTTCCACATTCTGTTGTTTGTTTCTAGGTCACACCCAGTGGCCTCCAGGGGTTACTCTTGGCTGTGTGCTCAGAAATTACTTCTGGCAGGCTCTGGGGACCCTATAGATGCTGGAGATCAAATCGGGTCAGCTGTGTGGAAGGCAAATGCCCTACCGTTATCATTCCAGCCCCACATTCTTTACTAATACCTATACTGGTTTTGTTCTGGGGAACCCCCCACCATCAAATTTATAGGCTTAGGTGAATTCTATCTAACCTAATGGAATCCATTCTCTGCTGTGATTAGGGTTAGGCAGAGTGACCTTCTGCTTTGCCACCTAAACTGGAATGAATGGGAGCTCTCTTAATTATTATAATGGGGCATCAGTGTTGATGGGGACTCTTCCAACAGACCTAGATGTGCGGTCATCCTATTCAAAGAGGTCACTTGACCCATGCTTTTCTGAGCAGAATGAGCATCAGGCTTATTGGGGTCAATGAAGTTTGTTCTAGAAACTACCTGAGAATAAGAATGCTTTTCTGATTGTAGATAAGAGTCTGAGAATGGGAATCGTAGTTCCTCCCACATCCAGTAGTCCCAGGGAGAAAGCACCTTGGTCCTTAAGTTTACCTCAGATGCTTTCCCAGACCACCTGACCTCTGAACTGAGTTCCTACAGGGTTTTTTTTTATTTTCTTTTGGAATATCTCCTTGGAGAAGCCTT
The DNA here is from genome assembly GCF_024139225.1 of Suncus etruscus. Lineage (NCBI taxonomy): Eukaryota > Metazoa > Chordata > Mammalia > Eulipotyphla > Soricidae > Suncus > Suncus etruscus. The sequence goes on from NC_064867.1 coordinate 9,365,144, forward strand.
TGAACAGATCACAAAGCTAACCTCAAACCAGTTCTGCATCTTAATCTTTCTTCTTTCGTCATATGTGGAATACTGTCTTTGTCCCCCTTTATTCTTGTTTTAAAACTGAAGTCTTCACTCTCTTAGATCCTATTTTCTTGCCTAGATTTTACAGATTTATTTTCTCTTCTAGACTCAACTGAAACATTTGAAAAACCTCCTGACAGGTGCTCTGCCTTCCATGCTTCCTACTCACTCAAAACCCCCCAGACTTTGTGATTGCTTTATGCTCTAAACTCCTCCTTAACTAGTCTTCTAGCTTCGAGACTCACTCTCCCTTCTCTTATCTGAAGATTTGTAAGAGCTCCTCCAAATAATAAATTCAATTTCACACACTAAAATCCTTAGAATTACAAAGCAAACAAATTATATTAAAATGCAGTTCTTAAAATATGCACACACAAACATATGCTAAAATAGTATACAACCTTCACTAGAATGCCTCAGACAACAAGATTCCACAGTAGATTCAGTAACAACTATAATTTTAAACCTGTGATGAGTGCAAATGATATTTTTATATCTCCCCAACAACTGTAATGGGATATGAAACTGTACATAATTTCTATCTTGACAAATATGTATGTACTGCTGATACTACTGCAGCCTGTTAGCTACATTCAATAGAGAAAAAAGTGACTCATTCCAGTAAAAAATTAGTAAAAAGAAAACTGTTAAGTATTCTCCATCTAGGTTCATGGATCTAAGGTTAAGGACTTTATTTAAATCAATCCTAGGTATAGCTAGCAGATCAATTTCCACACATAATCTTTTCATTGCGTTAGTACTTCAACTTGTTCTGACTATTTTTTTTTTTGGACTCAAATAAAATAATTGAATGTGATACTAAGAGCCTTCATAATATTTCCTCTCTACTTGCTCAGATTTTCTTACACTGTTATTTGACTTGGATTTTTTAAATTAAATTTCTTTATTTTAAACACTGTGGTTTACCTTTTATGTGAACAATTTATGTAAACAGAATTGTCCATAATACAGTTATTTCTGGCATTCAATATTTCACCACCAAGGTAGCATTTGCTTTGCCCCAGTCATCAGTTTTCTATCTCTCCAAAGCCTCCCCAGTGGAAGGTAGGAATCATTTATTTAATATTTTACATATTACTACTGGAAAATTATAATTAAAATTATGGGGGTGCCATCCAGTTGTGCTGGCTGATGAGCTCATATGGCATCAGTGGTTGTTTTGGGGGCCTTCTTGCAATTAGCTGCAAGACCCATATATTCATGCATTTTTCCCCTCCTGGTTAGCCCTGTCTTTTTAGAATTACATGAAGCTATGGCATTGGTTGCTTGCACAGATATGGCAGAAGTCTCTGGTTCATGGGCATGACTGCAAGGGGCTTTGGAAGTACAAAGGCACAGAGTGGGGGAGGTAGACCAATTTGGCTCCACAACTCCCTGGAAATCTGACTGGGATTCTTCTTTTTAGTTGAACTGATTTATTTATTGTTTTGAAAACAGAGGAAATGCTTACCTTTAACCTTTATGCTCTACTCAAAGATTTATTTGCTAGTGGATGAAAAGAAAAACAGAAATTTAAACATGAGTGGGTCCAGATATACAGGTTATGCATATTGATGTCTTTCTTTCTAAATATTTTTCTTTCTATTGTCTTTAATTTTAGGCATAATCTTCTTTATCCAGGCAAAAACTAAAAGCACCAGAAATAAATTCTTCTTATATTTTTTAGCTTACTAACCCAAATCAAAGGAGAATCATTCCAAATGTTGTCAAGAAAAATTCTTGGAATCATACTAAAGATAAAGACTATGTTTTACCTCTTTCCTATATAAAAAAAACACGAGGCCAGAATATTCTCTATGGTCAGGTTGTGTATGATGACAAGTCTTAGCATTGGGTATAATGTCAGTCTACTAAAGTCATATAGAAAGAACAGGTAAGGATCATATGCCCCTTATCTCCAAATTAGGATGACTACCAATAAAATTGGGAGGACAATAAGCATAGATAGTTGCTCATAGCCTTATTTAAGTATGGGTCTAATTTCTTCCACTTATAGGTAGGTAAAAAAAAGTTAATATCATTAAGCAGTTTGGGTGTGCCAAGTGCTTTACTTGGGCCTAAAATTTATAGTCAATACTTGCAAGAGCAGAGGTATCATTCTCTTTATCTCTCTGGGATCAAACCCCACTTGTTCTTTGTGGTAGGGACATTTATTTTGGTCCATCATAAAATTCAGATTCTTATTTTTGTAAGCAGTATTCAAGTCAGATTTTCAGTTCAGTTTATCCAGAGTTGAAACTCTTTATTAAGTTAGATTTCCCTTGACAGGGGCACTCCATTTTCTCTTTATTTTCAGGATAGGGTGTGTGTGTGTGTGGGGGGGAGTGTGTGTGTGTGTGTGTGTGTGTGTGTGTGTGTGTGTGTGAGTATATGTAAAGGAAAACTCACATAACTCATGCCTACAAGGGGGGTTGTATTCCATTGGTTGTCCTCATTAATTTGAGCTGAGCTCACACATTCTGGCTCATAAAATATGAATCTTATCTTTTGCTTCTTATGGAGTCTGTTGTTACCCATGGAATAAGTCATGGCCTGCATCAAGGTGTTTGTGTACATATCATTTCTTCCTGATGCAAAACCCCTTCCCATGCATGGACCTTTCTTTAGGCCTTTCCAGGAGGATAAAAGGACTTGTATAGCTTTATGAAAGCCATAGTGCTATTCTAGGCACCTTTGTTGACTAAACTCTATTATCTCTATTTAGTTATAACAGGGTAACTTCAAGGTAAGACCTTAAAGAGTTCACAGTGGGGTTCCTCTCAGACAAACTGAAGTCAGAATTTGGGGTAGAAGTTCTTAACCTTCAGTATATTTTAAATTCATTCCAATTTTTTTTTAGCATCTCACACATGTCTGTTTACCTACTTTCTGGAACTCTGGAAAAGAAGAGTCACCTCTTTCTTGTCATCTTGTCATCGAACATATGTCTCTAGGTTATTCTGAAAGCTTTTATCTTCTCCTATGGAATGGCTGAATTTCTCAGGACACATCCTTTTCCTTCGTCCTCTGATCCTCTGAGTTTACAAGCTTTTAATCTTTGAAACCAGAAATCAATCACTTTCTCTTTCTCTCTCTCTCTCAAAAAAAAATCACAGTTCTCACAGAATGAAAGACATAGTGTTCACAGTTCTTGTCTCTGAATATGTTTCAGAATGTTTGAATGTCAAAAGCTGAACATGTAGCACTCTGTTCTTGTCTAAGTTCTGTTGTCCTCTGGAAGTGATGAGTATCTTGGCTTAAACTTTTGCTGGAGAGCAACAGGCTATCAAAAAAATAAAATAAAACTTTATTACTTTCCTGGTTTCTCTAAAACCAGTCTGACTGGCTAGAAATATACCCAAGGGACCAGGGGCCTGAATGAAAGTCTAATTCTAATATTATTCTTGTTTATTTTAATCTAAATTTTAGGTAGCTCAACAGTCTATAAAATAAAAGCTAAATCTATATTTTCCTCTTTCCCAAATAAAAAATTCCATAACTAGATGAGTTTTGTCAATTCTATTTTAAATAGTTTGCTCTTAGAGAGTTATAAACTAACATATAGAAGACAATAGCAATCCTCTTCTACACATATAACTTAAGTGAAAACTATCTTCCACCCATTTATTTTAGAATCAAGATGTGTTGATTGCTTTAATTTCTTGCAGAATTTGGAAGGATAACAACTCAGTGTATAATCAATTTCAAGTTTCGAGGCAATGCAAGAGAGATAAACAGAAGGAGAATGAGAAGAAGCCAATGAATGAGCTTTTTTGTTTTATCCTTTAAAACCTGGAAATAATACCAAGGTTTCCAAAAGGACAAGAGGGGCCACATCAAACCTAAAAGCATTCATAGTACAGGGGCCAGAGAGATAGTACACTATCTAGGATATTTACTTTGTATGTAGTTTACCTGGTTCTATCCCTGATACCCCATATGGTCCTGTCAAGAGTAATCTCTGAAAGCAGATGCAGGAGTAAGCTCTGAGAACTGCCAGATGTGACCCAAAAACAAATAAAGGAAAATATAAGTATAAATGATAGTATCACTAAAATAAGATGACAACCCATTGAATGGGAAAAAATATTCACACCACACATATATATCAAAGGGAAAATATTCAATATACATAAAGCTATTAAAATGAAGAGCGAATATAATACAACCCCACCAAGTAACAGAAGAAGAGCTGAACAGATACTTGTTTATAAAAGCATATAGATGATCACAGACAGGTGAAAAAATGTTCCTATCACCAATTATCAGGTTAATGAACCTCAAAGTGACAATGACACTAGTGAGAATAGTCTATATCAAAAAGTTCATAAACATGAAGTACTGATTGGGGTGTGGGTAAAAAAACAAACCTTTATTTTACTGTTGCTAGGAATGTGAACTGCTTTAAACTTGATGGAAATTTCTCAAAAATTTTTAAAACAGAACTTCCTTATAATCTAGGCATCAATATCAAGAACATAAAAGCACTAATTCAAAAACATATATGTATACTTAATGTTCTATTTTGTGCTATTTACTATAGACAAGATTGGAAACAACCCAAGTTTTCAGCAACAGATGAGTGAATTATTATGTATTTGACATCTATTATGTATAAATACACACACAAACACAATGAAATAGTACTGTTATAGGAAAAGAGAAAATCTTGCATTTTGTTACAACTTGGGGGGAACTGTATGGAGTTATGTTAAATGTTTGCAAGAGAAAAAAAGACACTGGATAATTTTACTTATATGTACTACATGCAACAAAGAAAAGAATATCTACTAATTAGTGGAAAACAACCCTTAAAATGTGTGAAAGAATTGAAGTCAAAATTAAGCAGGGGGAGTGGAGTTGAAGAGAAGGGTCATAGAGATGTGGTGGAGGAATATTGAATCTCCACATCAGTTACGTTCTAAAACTTATAAACATTTGCAGTCTTTCATATAATTGTTACTGCAATGTTAAATAAAAAGTTCTACCAGCAGTCATGCAATCCTGAGGGATGGAGCATGCCGGTCACACATGGCTTATAGACTTCTTAATACAATTAAAAACCATTGAGGAGTGTCTTCTCAGTTGCTTAGCCGATGGTGCTGAAAACACACTGCAATAATATCACTGGCCTGATTTTTCTGGGCAGAAGAGAACCAAGTAGAATGAAATAACCTCTCCCTCCCTTTTGTTGAGCCTTGTATGTTTGCCTTCAGCGAATACACCTCGATCCAATTTTAAATTAAAAAACAAGAAAGTGTATTGGATTAATTCATCATGGCTGATTTTCTACCTAGAGCAAAACAGCCTTTCTAAGCTACCCAGTCAAGTTTGCATGAGAAAATGCAGAAAACCTGAGATGGAGTTTTTGTGGCACATTGAAGTCTCCTGGTGGTGATTTTTATTGAGGGCTACTAGGAAACCAGGGTACAGAAGACAGAGCTCAGGCATGTCTGCAGGCTCCTCCCAGGGGCTAACAGGATGGTCCTCTTCTGGCTCAGTTGTTTTATCTGTTCATTTCATTGACCATTGCTAGACAGTTTGTGGTAAAAATGGCCTGTGGTTTGGTGTACACCCAATGAATTCTAGGGCATTTGCACACAGGTTTTCTCACTCATGTCATTGAGTGCCATCTATCACCTGCTCTTGGGGAGCAAAGCAACACAGTTGAAGCTTTTGAAAGGCAGGATATTTATGAGAAAACAAATTGAGGTTCTTAAATTTCCTGTATCTAGGTGCAACAGTCATGCCTCTTCATTGTTTCTGGCAAGGCCCCTTTTGGACACGGTGTCCAGCCTTGCTTATATTCTTCTTAGCAGTTTTAAAATTATAGTTTGGGTAATATTGTTGAAATAGCGTTTTGCTTTATAGTATTGATATTTAAAATGACCACATGCCACTCTACCAAAGTGCCCATGCTGCCATATATCCTTTGGCGACACTCCTGTGCAGCAGCAGCACAATTGTTGCAGGAAGTAGAAAAGATGATCTACTAGGTCATCATTTCTTCTAGGCCTTGGGTGCATTTAATTATGTAAAATTCTGTGGTCCTCCATGTATCTGTGTCCCACCAAATAGATATTAAATGCAACTTACCGTTGAGGCTTCCTTTTCTTTTTTAATTTAATTTAATTTAATTTAATTTAATTATGATATGGGCCACAAAAGGGGTTAGTCCTGGTGGGACTCAGGGATTAGAACCTTCATACAAGACCTTCATACAACCCTCTGTACTATATCTTTTGTACCTAGTCTTCCTTTCTTATCTAGTAGGAGCATCACTCAATGGTAAATGACAAAAAATTGCAAGACTTGACATTAAGGAAACATAGGTTCTGGTGTGAAGGACCATACAGGACTAGTGTGAATTGTGGATAACAATGAAAGGGAGCATGAAGAAGTAGTTATGCTGTAGGCTGGAAGGCAGAGGAACTCAAGAATCTGACAGGGTAGTCTAAAAAAATAGTAAATTCAATAGATCCTCTGTAACTTTTCTTGGACTGAGAAGTGAACTGAGAGATAATATTTTACAGTGTGAAAGAATTAGCAATTGCTATAGAAAAACTATGTAAATGAACAAAAAGGAGGCATAGTTTAATCCTGATAAAAACAAATGGTTGTACATAAAAGACACATCTCTAGTCTCTACTAATTTTGCAAATATCAAGAATTTCTAGATAGAATATTTTAGTAGGAGTCTATTTCTATGAAGGATGTGAATGTAGAGGAGTAGAGCCTGAAGAAAGTTAATAATATGGCCAGTGGACAGACAGTAGTTCAAGTGCCTGACTGTACCATTTGTCTTCCATTTCATTACCAGCTCTTGAGGTCCCAAGTACTATGGAGTGCATTACTTGCACCATGGAGTACCAGTACTCCAGTACCTGGACCCCATGATCACTTCTAGGCATGACTTCAGTGGTCCCTGGATCACAGGGCCTGAGCAGCATTGCCTTCTAGGGTCCTGGCACTGACCACTGAGCAGCTTAACTGAGCACAATGTAGCTCCTAATCTACCTTCACACTGTTTGGGAGCCAGCTCCCTAAAAAAAGGATCATAAGAACTATAAGGGTAATCTATTATAGTATAATTTCTAAAACTGATGAAGCAAGCAAACATAAACTTTTGTTTGCTGTATAAATATGACTTCAACAAGGAACATTTTCTTATTCCATTCTCATTCACCTAGATAGCTATGCAGTCTAGATCTAGGGGATAATTTTGCCTCATAAAATTCTCAGTACCTCAGTCTTCTTTTACATGATTGTGTGGAAAAAAACAGCTCTCCTTTCCAAGTTAATCTCATGGTTCAATGGAGTGGCCCAGGTTCCAGTTAGCATATCTGCAATTCCAGTCATTAAGAAGAAAAAAAATGAAAGCAAACAATTTCAGGATAGGTTTCAGATATTTTAAGGAAGTTTTCTGAAATTACCTGAAATGATTTATTTGTATTTATATAGTATATTTACGTTTATATTCCTATGACAAGAGTGTAATTGCACAACAATATGAATACAAAAACCTGGGTGGGGAAGACTTGAAAATACATTTTTCATCTAAAATTCATGAGTTCAGCTAAAAATGGAAGTATATATTTCTAAGGATGTATGAGTATGGAGGTCTCATAATTTCTTCTGCACATATTATTTAAAGAAATGTTGGCATAATTTCTAGAAGAAATGCCTCAACTCTAATCAGTTGGAGAATAAAGCTTTTGGATGGGGGCAAAAGGCTTGCTGGATTTTTTTAGTGCATTATGTTTATGTACCATTGTTTTAGCTTTTCAAAATATGTATTTGTAATGTGGGGGTCAAATTAACTAAAAAAGAAAATATCGGGCTTTATTGAAGGTGATGTGGCTAGGTTATGAGGACTGAGAGTATGTATTTATTTTATGCTTCATATTTAGTGCTTCTCTTGAAAATAGGGTAAGTTGGAAAAATTTTAAATTTCATTGAAAGCAGACTTGAGTAATACATGTAATTCAGCTTAATTATTTATTTATTTTGGGGTTTTGGGCCACACCTGGTAACACTCAGGGGTTACTCCTGGCTATGTGTTCAGAAATCGCTCTTGACTTGGGGAACCATATAGGACACTGGGGGATTGAACCGCAGTCCATCATAGGCTAGCATGGGCAAGGCAAATACCATACCGTTTGTGCCACTGCTCCAGCCTTTCAGCTTAATTATTAATAGTACTTATTTTCTTTAACTCTCAAAGGTGCCCTGGTTCAGGTAATAAATCAATATATATCTAACTGTGCCCATTGCCAACCATGTATTTTTACCCTTATCCTTAATGCACATTTTCTGAGTACCAACTTGAGGACTTGTATTTCTTTCATATGGAGTTTTCTCTTGACACTGGTCTTGTTTATAGACTAGCAGTACTGGGTAGTTACTTCCATCTGGGAATAAAATTCTAGTAATGACTGCGACATTGGTTTATGAATCCTCCAAGTCCCAGTCCCCCAATTGAAAATTGAAATGTGTGCCCTGGGTCCCCAAGTCCCCAGAGAGGAAGTTCCAGTTGCTCATAATAGTAATTGACTCAATAGGACATCTTTTGTTGGCTGTTTTTTCCTTCCCATTCATCTTCTCCATTGTAGAGTATTTTCCAGAGTTCCAAATTCATGGATTTGTATTCCAATTCTTAACTAGTTATTTCCTTTTGGCAGTAGTTCAAGCTGGAAATCTGTTGAAAAGGACGCAGTGATGTGATTCAAAGCAAAACTTATTGGTTTGGGGGCCACATCCGGTGACACTCAGGAGTTACTCCTGGCTATGTGCTCAAAAATTGCTCCTGGCTTGGGGAACCATATGGGTTGCCAGGGAATCAAATCGCAGTATGTCCTAGGCTAGCATGGGCAAGGCAGACGCCTTACCCCTTATGCCACCGCACCATCCCCTTAAAGTATAACTTATGAGTGAAATAAGTGATAGAGCTTGAATTAGGTAACAGTGTAGGAAAGGGAATGATGATGAAGCAGAGGAAAATGGCCAGATAAACAAATGAGGGAATTAAAGTAGGCTCTGGTTGTGTGAAATGAGGTCAGATAATAAAGCAGGAAAAGAAGTTGGTGGAAAGTGGGAACATTCTCCCATGTTTGAATGGGGTAGTGAAATTTTGACACCCTATTATAGGAAGCTGGCGTCTAGCAGTGAGCAGGCAGATAGGAAGACCATGAGTCAGAACAGTCAGTGGGAAAACGTCAATGTGATCAAAATAAAAAGAGAGATGAAGGCCAAACCAAAGTAAAGAGAATATAGAAAGGAAGTGTGGTTCTGAGACATTTCAAAAGAAGGCATTGTCTGTTGTGGCTGCTGACAAGAATGAAAATCTCCGTAAGTCAAGGGCATATACTCTGTCAGCCTACAAAGCACCCTCCGTCTCCTGTTTTGAACAGCCAGGATGATAGACTGAGGCATCTAGGAGAGGCCAATTACCTTGAATTTTAGTTCAAGTACATTCAGTATCTCTTTGCTACCCCTTCCAAAGGCTGTTCTGACTGACTGTTGAATGACATTACAAAAGGGGTGGATTTTTATTCAACAAAGCCATTCTGAGGAGCTCACATCCCCAGACTCAGGCAGAGCAGGGGTCGAAGCTCAGTCCTATTTCCCAGATGTGTGGCCTTGAGCAAGTTAGTCATGGCCAGAGTTTCCGCTTCCTCAGGCTTTCACTGCAGTTATAGATAGAGGAGAGTTCTTTTTGTGAATAAGGCGCTTTGTCTGTTTGTGAGAAAAATGTACAAAAATGGTCAACCCAGTGTGTAATGCCCCAGAACTGCTCTAAGAAGGATTCCAATATTTTTTCTTTTCTTTTAAAATTAAAATGATGTTTAGAGCACAACATGTTTTAAGGATGTGTCATTGAAATCTATGTATATCTAAGTTATTAAATTCACTACTGAAAGTTTAATTTTATCCTTTACCAGACAATTGTCACTTGGTCCTTATTTGTATCCTCACCTTACCTGTTTTCTTTCAATAACCAACAAAGTGTTTTTAAAATCCCTAAACTTCTTTTTATTTTATTTGGTTTATTTATTTACCATGTATGAGTGAACTCTATCCCTGTTTAATTAAGGACTTTTAAAAACAATTGAGGTAATATTAGTCTTACAGCAGCATAAATACTCCTGTGATTTAGGGGTCTAATGTCACTATATTATCGAGATAATTATAGAAATAGTTAGCACACTGCAATCTAGCAACGTTAACTGGCTAGCTAGCTCTGCCTCTATCTATTTATTTTTATCTGTCTCTATCTCTAGAATTTCTAGGCTCAAAACAAGATTAAATTGTTCAAGATTCTGCACACAACTCAGCTTTGGAAGCGTGGATAAAGAAATACAATCTTCTCAACTCCAGACAATTTTCTCATCTCTAGATAGCTATGGAATTGGAGAGTTTCTATTCAATTCTTTGTACCAGAGATCATATCCCATTTCATGCATGGCTTTAGGTCAATAAATGCTCTATTTTTTGCTCTTCAAAAGACTCCCAAACACAATTCATATCAAACAAAAGTCACCACCCACTTGCCTCCCTTTCACGTTCCTTACCATGAAAATAGTCTTTAGAACATAGAGCTCCGACTCAGTAAAGTGGCCCAGTGGGGTGGATGCTGATATGAATTCCTAAACACTGAGCTGAACTAAGTAGGCACAATTGTCTTGTAGGAGAATGATGACAAAGGCTCCCTTTCATAATGTTTTCAAGTGTGTGCTGGCTGATTGATTCTTCAGTTAGCCGATTTCAAAAGCAGTATATTGGAAAGTGGTTATTTAGTTTGAAAAGGCCTGGAAATTGGCTGGGATATCCCAGGTGACCTTTCTCTCAAACTTTCTGGTTTGCCTGTGGCTTTCTGTTAACTTAATGAACAATCTGAACTAAGTTACCAGCTGGCCACATCTCCTAGCCCCACATCTGCTATGTGACGCCTCCAGAATGCTCCAGCTCTTATTCCAAGGGTTTTCAGTTGCACACATGTGCTCACCCCCATTTCCCCAATACACACATTCATTGGCCCTTCGTTGGTCATCAGGGAGGCCCAGAAGCTGAGTTCAAACTGACTGCCTGTGACTTCATACTCCCAGAACCAAACTTCCTGCTGCCTGATACTTCATAGAAATCTCTTAATACTGGAAAGGAAGAGTTAGTTCCTATATCATAAACTCCTGGATCTCAAAATGACAAACCCTGCAACCATTCTCTCAACTCCGCTTTTTAGGGACTTGGGCTAAACTGCTTGAGCTGAGCTCGATAACAACAGTTTTCATTAAAACCCTTTATTTATTTATTTATTTATTTATTTATTTATTTATTTATTTATTTATTTATTTATTTATTTATTTATTTTTAAGCAAGATTCCTTTTGCTGAGAGAGCATAACCTAAAAAGACAGCAGCTGAATGAGATGTCTAAGGGGTTGGGAGTGTGGAGAATTTGAAGATGATGCAATATACATCATTTCATAAAGGTTGAAATATGAAACTGAGAGAGAGAATGATTTTGTTTCAGTTGGGTGCCTGGAGATGATTATAATATGAAATGATTGGGGAATTAGGTTTTTTTTTGTAGGGAGTTATGAGATATTGGAGATGGAGACACTTTAGGCTAGCATTAAGTGTTCTCTTGCCAAAGACATCTTACAGAATTTCCTCTGAGACATTAAGGTTTGGAAGTAACCTGGTATATGTTCCTTGTCTCCTCCCTGCTCCATCTTTTTTGAGGCTACCATGCTCTCTCCTAATACACATGTTGTTTGCTAACAGCTTAAAACTTTATTCTCCACAACTAGTCTGTCTTTGATGCTGCAGGACCAGAAATCAGAGGATAGGACACCCCAACCTGTGGGTAGGGAAAGACCTGTTGCCCATGTTACAAAAGGTCAGCTTCCTTATAAAACAAATGAGGTTCAAATTACCATCATGAGTTTGTTGTGGAATTAGTTGAGATTAGGCTACAAATAAAACATATATCATTGCTTAGATGTCTCCATCTTCCCTCTCTGTTTTTTCTTCACTTCTCTACATATGTTTCCCTATATCCCATGCACAAGAATTCCTATCTCAGGCTCTGCTTCTGCAGCTAGACACCTGGCATATAAGGAGGTTGCTGGTTGTGTCTATTTTCAGCGGTAGTGAAGAGACTGCTTTTCTCTCTCTCACAATACTCTGAACAGATGCACCTAAACTGTGGCTACATTGGGATTTCTTATAGACTGGCTTTTGGTTGTCTGACTCTCTTAAGGAAAATAATAAAAATAAAAATATTTTTCACAACCTATTTTAGTTTTCATTAAAATGTTCAGTCAGTAACAGGGATTCTTAAATATTTTCTACTAATGAGAAAGTATTTCCCTTCCCCCAACCCACTTACATAATTATCTAACTACTCTAGAAAATTATAATTTTGATGTTCATTCCATGTGTTTTAGTTCATGCTGCCAAAACCATGACTTTGAAGCTCTTGAGTTTCCTCTTAGAGTAAATTATTATAGTTAGAATTCCTTTTCTTCTCAAAAGAAATAAAAATTATACATAAATGGTTATTTCCAATAAAAACTTTAATTTGTGATTGTTATCACTGTTGTTGTTCCTTTTTTTCCTTGTTTTGGGTCTACAGTCAGCTGTACTCCATATTAACTCCTGGCTCTGCACTCAGCGTTCACTCCTGGCAGACTTGGGAATCATCTGGGGTACTGGATATTGAACTTTGGTCAGGCACATCTAAGTCAAGTGCCCTGCCCACTGTACTATCACCCTGGTTCCCTTTATTTCATTTTTAAAAAGGGATTTTACTTACTGGTTAGTTTAACCTTAATAGGAGGAAACAGGGAATTGTGATAGAAATATGTATGAAGAATGGAAGGGTAATGGTAATTTTTGTCTGTTCTATAAATTATTCTGTCTCCTGGTCAAAAGGGATCATTTTAGACTAGATGTCTTCCACAGCTTCCTTAACACCTTAACATGACATATACCAGTCATTTTTATCAGGAAGTCCTAGAAAAAGAAATAAGTATGGATGGGGGAAGAGGATGGAGCAGATGGGGCAGTCCAATAGGTGGCAATAGTGGCAAATCTCAAGGTTAGTTTTGTCTGATGGTCAGGAGAGGTGTTATGGACAAGATTTTTTTTTGGTGGGGAGAGAGTTAAGAGCTAGGTTTTCAGCTTCTTTATCTGTCATTGGTAAACGTTCCACCGTATGTATAGAATGAGAATTGGTGTTTCTGCTATCTATGGAAAACTGTTAGTAGTTACCAAATCAATCACAGTTGTAACTTATTCAAAGTTATTTCAAATAGAAGCCATGAGAGAAAACTTTGAAAACAGTAAAAGACTTGAGGGGTCTTGTTGGAGCACTGAAATAATACATATTGAGATTAATGAGAGAATGTGAAGAAGGCTCCAAGTGGATCTGAAATCAAGTCATTCAGATCAAAGAATGAACCCTGAGAAGTAGTCTACATCGTCCACTGAAGTCAAATGTATCAAATCTATTTTAGGCATAACTAATACTTAATAGTAATGTCAGTGTGATTAGTTGAAGAGCTCAGAAGCTGTGAACAAAAACGGTGGATAAGATCATGCTATCCTCAAATACACATTGTTAGCGCATAAATTATTTGAGCTGAAGGCCCTTGGCAAATAACAGATGCAAAAAGTATTCTCTGACCTCCCCAATCTACCTAAAAGCAGGACATAATTTCCATTTTTCAGACATGGATTTGCACAACCTTACTAAAATAATCTTTGTCTGCTGTCAGTCTTTCCCCATGTATATATTTTCCACAACTAATGATGCCAGCTCAAGTGTCTTTGTTGGCTTGACACTTCCTCTAAGTAAATGTTCTTTTGTTTTGTTTTTGTTTGTTGCTTTTTGTTTTGGGGCCACACTTGGTGATGCTCAGGGGTTACTCCTGGCTCTGTGCTCAGAAATTGCTCCTGGCTTGGGAGACCATATAGGACACTGGGGGATCGAACCACGGTCTGTCCTAGGTTAGCGTGTGCAAGGCAAACACCCTACTGCTTGTGCCACCACTCTGGCCCCAAATGTTCTTGATGTAAAAATGTGTAAAAGGCTTTAGAGTCTAGTAGATTTATCAGGCCTCCATTTTCTTCCTGAAGACTCTCTTTTACATTTGGTATGGTTTCTCCTGTTAATCTATTTTATGTCATGTTAATTTTGGGTCAACTATACAGTATAAAAGTATGGACAAAGTATGTTTTCTCTTACAGAACTCAAGTAGTAGAACCAGCGAATCAGAATCTCCTGGAAGTACTCCAGAATCTAACATTCCTAATATAATAATCAGGTGCTCGTTTCCTTAGTAATGTGGGTCTGTGGCTCCTCTGATCTCAGTGCACAGGTGCTCTGAGAACTGTCTCCGAAGAGAGGCAGGTAAGCACCAACAAAAGAAGATGAAACAGCTGTAATCTAAAAACTGGAAATACTACGCATAATGGAAGTTAATTATGAGATCATTTCTTTGCCCCAGAATGTTGCTTATGGACAAAATCTGAAAATAAGTGTATGCCACACTATGAAAAGAATTGGTCAGAAGTAACATGGAGGTCCTAACTGAGGTTTTCCAGGATCTAAAAAAAAATCAAAAGACATAGAGGTACATTAAAACATTAACATAAAACTGGGGCAGGAGTGGTAGCGCAATCAGTAGGATGTTTGCCTTGCATGTGCTGACCTAGGATGGACCGCAGTTGGATTTCCGGCATCCCATATGGTCCCCCATGCCAGGAAAAATTTCTGAGCAGATAGCCAGGAGTAACCCCTGAGCATCATTGGGTGTGGCCCAAAAACAAACAAAAAAAAATTTAACATAAGATTAACAATGAGTTCCTATTAGTATGTCTTAAATATTGAATACAAATACCTATGCTAAAAGTATTCTATAAATTACTATAACCCATGCAATAATGGGAATATATCAACACTAAGATTGTTTTTAAATCTGAAATATAGATTTAACTGAGTTCTGTGCTTATTCTGGTCATCTCAAGCTCAACTCTTTCTTCCCAAGCATATTAAAATGTGCCAAAGTTTAACCCAAAACTGACCTGCCTCTTCTGAGTAGTTAATGAGATGGGAGAGGAGGAACTCTTGGATCTATGAAGAGGAACTTGTGAGGAGTAAGAGGTCTCCTTTCTCTCCCACAGAGAATGGATGGAAGCAAGGAAGCTACAGTGTCATGAGAACATTAATCAAGCTTGGAGGTATCTACAATGGAATACTACGCAGTGCAAAAAAAAAGAAGAAAATCATGCATATGGACAGAACTAGAGAACAGTGTTCTGAGTGAGCTCAGACTGATGGAAAAATAATAGAGAATGATCTCCTTCATCTATGAGACTTAAAGATACACAGAAAGTTAGCAACAAATGTTGAAAGGCAACACAACAGGAAAACTGAACCACACAACTGAGTTTGGGTTGGGGGTTAAAAGGCATTGTGGCATTGGGGGTTGTGGCATTGGGGTCATTGGGGGAAGGAGGTAGGTACACTGGGACAGGTGTAGCATTGGAATTGTGTGCATGGAAAATTTTATTTTAAAATCACAAACCTTAATCAATAAAAAGTTAAAAAAAATAAGCTTGGAGTATTCAAAGAGTATTTGGTTTTCATGGGACCGCTGCTTGGGCAGTGGCTAGCTAATTATCCTCTGTGATGCATAAGTAGGGTAGAAAGTAATGGGAACTGGTAGGGCTACAGGTAGGCTGAGGTCACCGTCACCATTTAATTCCGTGAAGAAGAGCTCCATGTAGATGCTCCAGAGAAAGTTGGTTGGGCCTAAACTGTACTTTTAAGACATCCAGAAGGACCCAGGGGGATGAGTCTGTGGGACTATAGGGGTTATAGTAGCAAGGAGATAAAGCTGGTTTCCCACCTCAAGGAATTTAGGGCTAATAAAGAACCTCCAGATTGTTAGGCATCTAGTCCTATATTTATCAACTTTGCTGTCCCATTTGAGGTTTTGAGGGAGAAAATTAAAACCATAAAAGCAGCCGACGGGCTGGAGAGATAGCATGAAGATAGGGTGCTTGCCTTGCATGCAGAAGGAGGGTGGTTCGAATCCCGGCACTCCATGTGGTCCCCAGAGCCTGCCAGGAGAGATTTCGGAGCGTAGAGCCACGAGTAACCCCTGAGTGCTACCCCCCCAAAGCAGCCCACAAGGGGGTCAAGTGGTGTTTGCCTTGCATGCAGATGACCCAGGACAAACCTGAATAGATTCCCCGGTGTCCCATATGGTCCCCCAAGCTAGGTGTGATTTCTAAACACATAGCCAGGAGTAACCCCTGAGTGTCACCGAGTGTGGGAAGGGAAAAAAAAAAAAAAAAAAGCAGCCCACAAGCTTGTGTCTTGGAGTTAAGCCTGGGTTTTTTATTCCTGGCAAACATATGATCCCTTGAATCCCACCAGGACTGATTCTTGAGCACAGAGCCTGAAATACGCTCCAAGCATAGCTGTGGTGTGATATAAGTACCCCTCAAATTTTTTTTTTGTTTTCTTTTAGCCAGAGAAAGGGTGCTAATTTGTTCTCTCTCCTGACTCTCTTTTCCCCTCTCTCTACCATGACCCTGAGAAGAGATGAAGTCTAGTAGAGAAGAGGGGGAATGCATGTAATAATCCCCTCCCAATACCCTCTGCGACTTTCGCCACATGTCTACCTTGGAGGCAGAGGTGGAGAGCTCTGAAAGGAACACAAGGTTAAAATTAAGAACTAGCCCAGACCAAATTTAACAAGGAAAAGGGAGGGAATTGCTTCAAATCATCCCCCAGGGGGTGTTAAAGACTGAAAGTGTGGGTTTGATAGAGTGGGGATGAAAGCTGAGGTGTTAAAAACATAGTCTCTTTATCCTTGTCTCCACTGAAGAGAAAAGAAGCTTACTAAGCAAGCAAACTTCCCTAGCAAGTGGAATTCAAAAAGGCAGGAATTCCCAGACAAATGTGGCACATTTTGCTGCCTCTCCAAGGCCTCCTTGGTGGCCTGAGACTGGCCACCATCTCCGGTAAAAGGCACCTGAAAGGTGTCCGGGGCTGTCCTTCTTGCAGATGCATAGCTAATCCAAGTACCTTATTCTGCAAACAAGATGGAGTCTGAGTGTGGATTTGAAAGCCAGCGAATGGCAGATGAATATTGGTGATATTAAATCAGGGTGCAAAACGTTTCTCGTCATCAATTACAATGGCACCATTTATTCTTAAACCCTATAGTTTTGATATTGGGATAACTACTGCTTCTATTTAGCACCTACACAAGTGTGTGTGTGTGTGTGTGTGTGTGTGTGTGTGTGTGTGTATTAATGCAATCACATGAAAAATGCTTTCTGCGTGATAGATTCTCTTCCAGGTCTGATTGCATTCTTACAAATAGAAGTTCCTTGGTGAAAATTCAGCCTGCAGTTGTGTGGATGATGAATGAGACAAAGCTAGACCCAGTTCATATTTCCACGCTTGTATTTGCCCTGCAGGATTGAGCAAGGTAAGAACTTGCATATGTCAGTGAAACAGGAAGCTCTGACATCAGTAGCTACTTGGAAGCAGACCTGATCAAGAAGCAGGCTCCATTTTTCCAGAGTTGATTCCAGCCGACAATCCTGGCTCTAAGCATTCCTTGATTCAACCTCTTTTTACTGTAGGAGACACGATGCATTGCTTTTCTTGCTGCAGAAGCTGTCAGATGTGCTTTTTTCCCCAGCTTGCTAAATCATGATGTTTTTAAAATGATGAATAGTAATATTCACATTGATCTTACAAATAAGAGCTTGCAATAAACAAATATATACCCACATACTGTAATCACTGAAATAAAAATGGACTATAGGAGGTTTGCAAAGTCTGAAGGAAAGAGACAGTATTTTTAAATTACTTGTGCTTTTGAGTGTTAAGTTTGAAAGCAAGCTTAGCAAAAAACTCTTATCTTTTTTTATTTTCTGGCTGGCATTCTTAGCGTGGTGATTTTAAGAAGGGGATTATCATTAAATAGCTTCTCTCTTGTATAGCTCTGTGCCCTTGAGAAAATTGTTTAACCTCTTTACACCTTGGTTGTATCATATTTAATGATGATAATAATAGTATTTACCTCTTAGCGTATAAAAGTGATATTTTTATAAATTTTCTAGGCATAACTACAGGTTTAAATACAGACACATGGCTGGACTCAATAGGCTGAGTGCATACATGGTTTCCATGCAGGAGGCCTGGGCTTTATCATTAGTACAACATGGTTCCCCCACTGGGAGTAACCCCTGAGCACAAGATAAGGTGCAGCCACCGGATCACTGCTGGGTGTGGCTCAAAAACTGAACAAATAATGACAGGTAGAGATATGTATATATGAACTTAGACTGGCTCTGTCCTCGCAGATAGAAAACTCAATAAATAGTACTGTTGCTATTACTATGATATGTAATATGTTTAGAGGATGTGTGGTGTAGTAGAAAGAACACATAGAGCTTTTTATTTATTTTTTTTAGGGAAAGTAAAACCTCCGGACCAATTTTTGTAGCCTATTGTGACACCTCCAGCTAAGTATATGGTTTTGCTGTCTCAGAAGCTGCATCTCCAGATGGTCCAGGATATTTAATTAGGAAAGTGAGGCTGGAATAAAGTGAGGCTGGCACCAGGGTGCTCTCAGTTTCTATTAGCCCCTTCCTGTGTTTCATGGCGTCAGCAAACAACCCTGGCATTTAGTAAAGCAATACACACACACACACACACACACACACACACACATATATATATATATATATATATATATATATATATATTTGTCCTGATAAATTTTAAGTTTTCCCTTTCCTCAGTTAGGGAGCAAAAATAGATGTGTTTTTTTTTTTAACCTGACCCTACCTATTTTTCTCTTAAGGATTATGATGACTCTTAGATGATACACTTGAAATGATTCATTTTCATTTTCTAGGACAGCTGAATCCAGCAAGGGAAGTAAGTGGCTATTATATACCCCTGAATGTGAGAAAATAATTCATTTATTTATCTCCGAATCATCTCCTGGTATAGTATAGTCAGACCAAAGATTCTCTAACCCCAGATGGTTTAACCTTAAAAAACTACATCCTTGGTCTTAGGAAACACTTAGACTAAAAAGCTCAGATACAAGGCGTCATGTTTTACTACAGAAGCCTTGTGAAAAGGGGATTCAGGAGGCTGTGGTGGGCTTCCACTCTAGCTAAAACTACACATTTGAATCACCAGGAAAAATCTGAAAAAAAGACCCATGCCCAAGTTGTACCCCAGTACAATTTAAAAATATATCCAAAGGGCTGAGGATATAGCTTAGCAGTTGAACACATCTTTGCATGTAGGAAATACTGGGTTTGATCCCCAAAATAAAAAAAATCAAATAATAAATCAAGGTGATTTTAGATTAGGTATTTTATATTAGGAAAACCCATCATAGAAAGCTTCACCTAGCCTTTTACCCAATAGGAAAATGCTTTGACAATTAAAATCTTCTATAACAAAACTTCTGAGTTCCATTTCTTAAAACATGGATTGTAAAATCACCCCATGCCACTATCCCCAAATTCAGATGGACGAATCTGCATCAGGTCACACAATAAACAATTCAGACCAGCCTGAGGGTAAAACGCTTGTAGTCTGGCAGTCTTCAACCTAGTATGGACCTCTCTGCCTCCAGAACTACCATTTTTATTGAATACAGAGATCACCCCTGGGTGGGGCAGTAAACCCACCAGGTTTACAAGTAAAGCAATCTTTTTTGGGGTGAAACCAAGTTGTAAACAAACAGATAAAATGAAACCAGAGATACACTTCGTTGTAGGCAAAATAAGGTGTAACCCAACGACTGCTCATTTTTGTTCAAAAGATTGAAGGATACATAAGCCATGTTCTATTGTTCTCTGCTAGAGGCAGGAACCCCAGATCAGAATTTGAAAAAGTGGTTATTTTGCATAGGCACAGTAAAAGTTGGCTGTAATAGCATCAAATTTTAAACTGTATACATCTTTCTAAAAACATTCAGCTTTTTTCATATCTTTTCACATCTCACAACACTTTTCATAGACTTCTCTGAACATAAACATTAGAACCTTTCTGCAGATACACTTAATTAGAAAATTCTTAAACATTCTCACACCAAACACTGTAATACAAGTCTAGAACATCTGAGTTCCTTTGCATAAACTTCATTAAACAAAAATCACAATAACGTTTCCACAGATATATAGTTTGAAAACAAGTTTGTTAAAACATTCTTATAATGAGAACTGTTAATAGTCTATAGTATCAAAGTTTCTTTTTCCATATACTTCTGTGGACAAAGAGATCAGAATATTTTTGCAGACATAATTTGAGAATAAGTTGCTACATAAGATACCTTATGGCAATTGAGAAATATTCACTAGGATAGCTGAAAATTTCCAAACCTCTAACATGAGCAGCCAGAGAGATAGCACAGCAATAAGTCGTTTGCCTTCCAAGCAGTGGACCCAGGAACAGCGGTGGTTCAAATTCCGGCATCCCATATGTTTCCCTGTGCCTACCAGGAGAGATTTCTGAGCACAGAGCCCGGAGTAATCCCTGAGAGCCCCTGGGTGTGACCCAAAAACCAAAAAAAAAAAAAAAATGTTGGGGGTATAGCTCAGTTGTAGAACATTTGACTGCAAAACTCTAACATGCATTTTCCCGGAATTGTGCAAACAAATATTAAAGCACTAAAATTAGAATATCCATCTTTTCAATCATTCAACTCTAGATGGTCATTTACTGATCAATTTTGATACCCAAAAAAATTGTAACCCTCTGCCCACTTTTCTTCAAGTGACTTTACAATGAAAACTGAGAAGGTAATATTTCACCAGAGTCCATATTTTTCTATGAATTTTTGGTCTATGTTCAAGTAACATACTCAGTGGTAGAGTTGGGCACTTGGTCAAATTGTTCTCTCTGATAGAAAATTAAGTCATCCATGCATGCCATCTGTTTTCCTGAGTTCTCAGTGATTGGCTTGAGCTCACACATTGCTCATACTAGGCTGGTTCATTGATTTTGGGATACTTTTTATTCCATTATAGTCAAGTTCATTTATTCAGAAAGAAACCGAATGATTCATTTTATAGGCTTTCTTTGGCTACCTATACCTAACTTTTGTGTTTTATGATGTCACAACAGAATGGAAATTTTATCTTTGTAGCTGATTTCAAAGAAAGCTTTTATGTGCCTTCAGAATTTATTTCTCAGAATTAGTTTTATAAAATGAGGTTCTGACAAATACACATACAACATACATATATGCAAATTTATATTAAATATATGGGGATGCATTTCTAATATCTTTTAATTATTTATTAGAAAATATAGCTTTACCATGCCAATAATGCATCAGTTTTACTAGCTGTACATAAATGGCTGATTTGATCAGTTTTCCTGTCTGTATATTTTTAAGTGAATATATTATAATTTTTAGGGTCTGGAGTTGAAGGAGGAGCTTTACTACACAACTGTAGTAAAGCTGAATATTTTAATCCATCTGCCAACAACCCTCAAACTGGCCAGCTAGAGCCATCTCTAGGAGATGAACCCTGCATAAGGTCATGAAGAGGATTGTATAGAGAAGGGATTCAGGGAGATTCTAACTTTCTGATGATCTTTAAAATGATTGGCTATTGTCTAGGGCTACCTTCCTACTTCTCCCTTGTGTCCTTCCCTGATATGTATAGTATATCCAGGTAGCTTGGGGCAGTGCTAATGGAAATAGGCTTGTGGAAACCTAGCATGTGGCTTACAAAATGGCATCCCTCTTTGGTCAGAACAAAAGAGATACCTTCTATGTGGCCTTTACAAAATGGCATCCCTCCTTTTTCAGAACCCAGGTCCCCACAATAATTAACTAATATACCATAATCACTAATTTTCTTATTATTAAACTTTTGGATTGTTTCATTTTTTTCTGCTTTAAAATTTTTCAAAAACCATATGTAAACACCTCATTTCCTGTATTGTTTTTAATCTTCTTATTTTCTCTTGGTTTGTTTTAAATACTTCACACCATAATCTTGAATTTTCTTCTTTTTCCTCAATATGGAGTATAAGTCTGTGCTCAGTCACTGATATATTTATTTCCAGGAAGTTTTCTGGGCAATGGGAACTCTGGAGAAAATCCATTAACCTTTCAAGGACTCTTGGACATAGTGTTATAAAGACGATTACTTGTTAAATTTCTTAGTAAGTCCTCTGCTATTAACTGAAAGCTCATCAGTTTTAAGGGTAATATCCAATATCACATATCTCAATGTTGTCTAAAGGGGGTACTAACTCAGGTCACAGTAGAGGAGAATGTAAAATTGGGGTGAATCCAGTCTTGGGAATACTTCTTCATAATAATTTAGATTTCTACTAAGATTATGTTGTTACCTCCTACAAAATTTTCTTGAAGATCTCAAGCAGATAAAAACCATTATTGTAGCACAAGAGAATTTTCAGAAATTTATGATTTGTAAAGCTCTCTTGAATTGATCAAGGTAAAATAGTATTAATTTTTATAATCTATAAATTATAAGTTATCCTTACATATGCTCTCTTTTGGTGCCATGTTTATCATTACTGTAAAGAAGAGGGGAAATGTAGAGTTGGTGACCTGGACGTTACTAGAAATACTTTCTCTTCTGGTATATAATTATTAATACATTATAGTTGTAAAAATATTAATATTTCTCATACTTAAATGGAGACCATTAGAAGCAGAATGTATTAGAAATTTCTAGCAGGATACATCTGGAAAATGTCTCCACAAAAATACAAAGGTGAAAAGCACTAGTTTGAAACCTGAAAAACAATTTAAAACTTTGTTTGATTCCCAGATCAATCTCTTTGAGTAATACTTAATTGCATCAGACCAAAACAACAAGAAAAACTTTGCAGTCAACTGTCACTGAAACCACCATCCACAGAGGTAAACAACTTCTACATTGCACTTAACTAAGTCAATAGCTTGCTGTAACAGCAATGCCTTCCCTCTCTCCCCAGCGATCTCCAAGCCATTGACAGAGAGAGCAGTTTGCAATATAGTACTGAAAATGTTCAGGCAGAATACAGTCTAAAATTAATCAACAGCAAAGATCACAGGAGTGTTGTCAGTTTCAAAGAAAAAAGACAAAAAGATATCAATATTAAGTAAATCTTAAATTGTAGTTTTATGTCAGACTTTACAGCAGATATAACTATACTCAATTAAATAAAGATGAGCACTCTTGGTACTAATGGAAAGAAAAATGAATATCAGCAAAAGAAACTATAAATGTTAGACTGGAAAAGAGTAAAGGTGTTTGCTTTTCTGCTGCTAACCATTGTTTGATACCTAACACTGCATATATTTCCTAGAGCATAGCCTGGAGTAACCTCCGACCATAGAATCAGGGCTAATCTCCGATTATTATGGGAGATATTTTATAACCCTAAAACTTAACATACACAGAAAGAAAAAAAATAAAGCTGAAAAATTGAAATCTATAACATTTGGAATAAAAACTTACTGGATGAGATCAATCAGCAGAATGAAGATGGAACTTGAATTAGTAAATTTAAATACATATTAAGAGACATGATCAATTTTGGATTAATTTTTTGTTTATTGGATTAATTTTTTTATTTTAAATATATACATATTTTTCAGGTAGTATGAGTAACAAAGTTGTTCAGACATGTAGAGAGCTTAGATAGATAGATAGATAGATAGATAGATAGATAGATAGATAGATAGATAGATATAGATATAGATATGTAGAGTTTTAGGTATATAATGTTCTAGCATCAATGCTATCATTAGGGAGTCTTTCTTTTCACCAATGTTCTCAAGTTTTCTCCCATCTCCCGAAGTGTCTCCTTAGCAGGCACATTTTTTAAGTTTAGTGTAATTGGCTTTTTGCTTTAAATATATTCCTCTACCAGGGGTCCTCAAACTTTTTAAACAGGGGTCCAGTTCACTGTCCCTCAGACCATTGGAGGGTTTGACTATAGTAAAAACAAAACTTATGAACAAATTCTTATGAACACTGCATATATCTTATTTTGCAATGAAGAAACAAAACAGATACAAATACAATATGTGGCCCCCAGGCCATAGTTTGAGGGCCACTGCTACCATCTTTGTTCTAGGGGCCTTTGGCTTCTGCCCGTTACTTCCTATTCAACCCTTCTTACATACCTGACCTCCTTGATTTCTTTTTATCCAGGTTCTTCATATTTATATAATCTAGGATCTAGAGTAATTAAGGTGTCCAATATTTGATGCCTTATATTTCCTTGTTATATATTTCTATATATAACAAATGAATGCGATCATCTGTTTCTTCTTCTTCTTCTTCTTCTTCTTCTTCTTCTTCTTCTTCTTCTTCTTCTTCTTCTTCTTCTTCTTCTTCTTCTTCTTCTTCTTCTTCTTCTTCTTCTTCTGACTTTTTTCACTTAACATGAGATTCTATATTTCTATCCAAGTTGCAGCAAATAGCATGATTTCATCATTTATTGCATAGTATATTTCATTGTGTATATGGATCATACCTTTATTGCCCACACACAACCGAAGTTGTGTTTGTCCACAAACAACCGAGGTTGTTTCCATATCCGAGCTATTTTGGTAAGCACTACAATATAAATAAACAATATAAATAATACTGTGCATATTCTTTTGTATGAATGTTTTTGCATATTGGGGATAACTACCAAAAAGTGGAATTGCTAGATTATTTGGCAACTCTATTCTTACTCTTCTGAAAAATGTCCATAGGGGTTGAACCAGATGATATTCTCACCAGCAATGAATCAAGTTTCTTTATTACAACTCTCTGCCAACACAGATTTTTCTCATCTTCTTCACTGGTATGAGATGATTTATATTTTCTTGATAATAAGTTATTATGAACACACAACAATATGTGTTTATATATTTTACTTTTTGGCACTGTGATTTTCTGTATGCTTATCACCTGTCCTCTCAAAGAAGTGTCTGTTCATTTCTTCCCATTTTTGATAGTTTATTTGGACTTTATTGTGGTTGAT
The DNA here is from genome assembly GCF_024139225.1 of Suncus etruscus. Taxonomy (NCBI): domain Eukaryota; kingdom Metazoa; phylum Chordata; class Mammalia; order Eulipotyphla; family Soricidae; genus Suncus; species Suncus etruscus. The sequence continues at coordinate 9,390,275 of NC_064867.1, forward strand.
CTTTGTAAGTGCTTTATATATATTTATATATATAGTGTATTAACCATTTATCTGATGGACAGAATGCAAGTATTATCTTATATTCAAGTGAGTGTCTTTTAGTTTTAGCTTGTGTTTCCCATGCAGAAGCTCTTTAATTTTATATAGTCAGATCTGTTTGTTTTCTTATGACAATGGACTCATATTATTAAAAACATCTTTGAGGCTCAAGTCTTGGAGCATTTAACGTAGATTTTAATAGACTCTGGTCTAATCTCAAGGTATTTGATCTACTTTGAGTTGACTTTTGTGTAAGGTGTGGTATACGGATCCAGTTTTATTCTTTTATATGGGGTTACCAGTTTTGTCATCACCATTTGTTGAATGTACTATTTTTCTTCATGCACTGATAATTTTTTGTTGAAAATTTGTTGATCATAAATCTGGATATTTGTATTGAGTACTTGATTCCAATCTCTTAGACAGAGAGTAAGTCCATGGTGTTTTGATTACTATAGTTTTATAATATAGTTTTATGTTAGGTAATAATATACCTTCCAATTTCTTATTTTTCAGTTTGGGTTTTGGATATTAAGGATGTTTTATAATTCCATACAAACTTTATTATTGACTATCCTATTTGTAAAATGTCATTGAAATTTGAATGGATATTGCATTTAATCTAACCATTTAGGTAAAATTGTCATTTAAATTATATTGATACTCTCAATCCAAGAATATAATATGTTTACTTCATTTCCTATATTGGTTAATTATTTCTGAGTTGTTTATTCAACTCTAGAATCTCTATGTATATTAGCATGTCTGAAAATAGTCATAGTTTAACTTTTTTTCCAGTTTGAATGTTTTTGATTTATTTTCTTGCCTGATTGCTATTGATTGGACTTCTAATACTGTATTGAATAAAACTTGAGACAGTGAACAACATTGTCTTGTACCTGATATCAGAGGAAATGCTCTCAGTTTTTATCACTGAAAATAAAACAGGTTGTGAGTTGTTATAGATGACCATAACTATTTTGAGTTTCTTCCAATCTTATTGTTTTAGAGTTTTTTTCATGACCAGAGATCAGATCATTTCCAAAGCTTTCTTTGCACTGATTGATATTATCATATGATTTTAATATTTTCTTTTACTGATGTGGTGTTTTATACTAATTGAATTGTTTACATAAAAACCATCCTGGCATCTGTGGAATGAATCACATTTAATTATAATGTATGGCCTTTTGGTATGCTGTTGGATTCAGTTTGCTAAAGTCAACATTACCCAAAATATCAAATACCCAAATAGATATTATAAAAAAGAATTTCAGATTAATTTTTCTGATGAGCATTTTTATAAAAATCCTCAACAAAATTTTAGCACACTGGTTGTGGGGTTGGAACTCAAGAACATTTTATTGAAGCATCCCTTCCATCACAGTTCTGCCTATTCCCATTTTTGTTTGTTTTACTACATTAAATCAATGATTTATGTTTTAAAATAGATTCAACTTTTAATATGATCAAACGGGCCGGAGAGATAGCATGGAGGTAAGGCGTTTGCCTTGATTGCAGAAGGACAGTGGTTCAAATCTCGGCATCCCATATGGTCTTTCGAGCCTGCCAGGAGCAATTTCTGAACGTAGAGCCAGGAGTAAACCCTGAGCACTGCTGGGTGTGACCCAAAAACCAAAAACAACAGCAAAAAAAAAAAAGCTGGGTATGCTAGATATATCTAAAATGCCCAGATATAGGATGTTATGTCTGAAGGCAAAGAAAGTCACAAGATCGATTCTACTTTGGGAGTATTTTGGAAGTAACGTGTCAGATATCTAAATTGGATTTCCATTGACCTTCAGGACTTAAGACATCACAACAGTGTTTAGTTACTCAGTAAATCTCAACGGTGAATGTAAAAATTGAAACCACTTTAGGTACCCGGAGTGAACCAGGATTACACTCCTGTTACACGTTGATTTATGGAATCTTCACATTACAAAGAAAGGATGATGAGAATGTGAACACTTAAAGTAAAAAAAAGGTGAATTTGCTATAAAATATTACAGAGGTAGCTATATTAGTTCTAAGATGTAGTCTCACTTTGAACATTAGTCTCCCTTATTGTACAAAATAACAAGAGCACAATCTCCAATCTCATCTATCTCTGTTTAAAATGGTTCTCTTTCTTCTCATTCCTTACCAACTTTGATCAAGCTTTCTCCTTCCTTACACTAAATTTCTTAAAAGTTTGGTTACAAAGGGGTAAAGATTAGGCAGTTTGTTATTTATTCAATTGAATGGTGTCTAAAATTTATCAGGCTTATATAAAACACTACACTCACATTCAGAATGCTGCTAAATATCATGTGATATGAGCCACACAAGAAGAGAGCCTGGAAAAAATAGCTAATTTTATTTTTATAGTTGTGAGTTATGCTTCCTCCTGCATATGTCATGCCTGTTATTTAGAGATGCATAAAGGCATCTACATGGCCTTAAATATATGATTTTTTTCTGTGCTTTGTCTCTTAGGGGTCTCTTGGTGCTAATAACCTCTACTAATTTCTAGGTCCCATAAAGCTATTTCAAATTGTTTGAGAAATTCAAAATAAGGAATTGTGTATACTATCTCCTTCCTCTCATAGGTCTATAGTTAAATAGAAGTAACAAAGGGACAAACTTGTGCTGGTTGTTCCTGAAAATATGTAGTTGAAGCAGATTGATAGAAGTAGGTAATAGATAAAAGATGTGGATAAAGTAATTCTCTCTACAAAGGGAGAGAAATATCTTGGCATGACAGTATTTTTTGTAGACTTTCTAAGTATGGAGGACCTCTGGCTTCTAGAACAAAAGCAAAAGAAGAACTTGTCCTAAAATGCAACCATGTATGTATATTATTCAGGCGAATGACCATCTGTATATATACATTTATGCCAGTGACCCCCATGAGGAGTCAGTAAAGTGAGTAAAATATCTAACTGTCAGTCATGAGTACTAACAGTCTAAGCTGTTTAGATAGGAAGATAGATAACTTTAGAATGCCTATGTTCTCTCTTTCAACTTTCTTGCTTTCTCTTTTTCTTTCTCAGTAACTAAAAGGCAGATAAAATATAGTGATAGTTCAGAGCAGAAAGATTAGCACTACTAATAAATGTCTTTGTTTGTTTTTGAGGCACATCTAGAAGTGCTCAGGGGTTACTTCTGGCTCTGTGCTCAGAAATTACTCCTGGTAGGGTCAGGGATCCATATAGGATGCTGAGAATCAAACCTGGGTCAGTTCTGGGTCAGCTGCATGCAAGGTAAACACCCTACCGCTGTGCTAACACTTAGTTCCTGAATGTCTTATTGTTAAAAACTAGACTTATTACACGAACTTTTCTGTGAAATGTCTGTGGTAATTTCAATAATGTATTCCTTCCATAACCCAAGAGATATTCAAATGCTAATCCCCTGTATATTGCCTAATATGGAAAAATAGATTGGCCCATGTTATTAACTAATCTTAAAATTGGATGTGATCATGATATGTAGAGATAAACACTAAAGATAATATAGCCAAATTGTCGAGAGGGGGGAGGAGATTTTATTATACAAGAGGAAAATGTAGTATTGCAATGAAAGATGAGATTGGATGAAGAGAACACAGTCCAACAAATGCCAGCAACCACTACAAGCTGGAAAAATGTTAATAAATGAAATAAATGAGTTATCTTTTAAAACTTGCAGAAAGAACCTATAACTATTGACACTTTGGGTGTAATTTTGTAGAATTCGTTTTGAACTTCTGAATTCAGAAGTTGTTAGAGACTAAGTCTTTGCAAGGAACAAGCATTTATTCACTAAGTTTGTGGCAATTTGTTTCAGTAGTAACAGAAATTGAATAGAAAATAAATGGCTGAAATGGTTTGAAAAATTGTTCCAAATGGCTGATGAATTGGCATGTGAAATGTTCCAGAGATTTTCTTCTCTTGTCCCCAAGTCTATACTCATAAATTTCTGTCACTGTTGAAGGCATATGGCAGATATCCACAGCGAGGATTGACAACAAGGACCAAAAGGGATATTTGACTAAGGGAAACTGCATGGTGAAAATTATTCTAATGGGGAAAGAGATCCCATTTCTTAATTATGTCAATTAGTGAAGTCATGAAATGTGTGACAGGTTACATGGTTTTGTTATTTTATCCTTAGACCAAGAAATTTAGATTGTGATTATATATGGAAAGTAGGCATAAGGCACTAAGTCTTAAGAACATATCTAGGGATATTTGATATTATTAGAAGTTCTCCTAGATTCATCCTTTCCTGGAAATTAAAATGAATTGGTTCTATATAAAAGGTGGATTTTAGGCCACACACTCGGGGAGCCAGTGAGAAGAGTTTACTAAACTTTCTGCTGGTGCTTCAATGAATTCATTGTGAGTCAATAGTTTTCAAAAATATTCTTTCCTTTCTCTTCCATCTCTTTGTTTTTCTTTCAGTTTTCTATTTTTTTCAATTTTTCATTTTTTTTAAAACATGTTGCTTTTGGTCTTCCTAAAATGTATTTTTTATCAGTATGTCAACTATGTAATGCTTTTTCTTTAAATAAATTAATTTAAAAAAAGGTGGATTTAATTGGGTGGGTATGGAGATTGATCAGGGTGGACATTTGCTGATTCTATTCTCTCTAAATTCCATTGTTTCTATGAAATCTTCTTTGAAACACAATGATAACCATAAGTTAGAAAATTCACTATATTTCCAGAATATTACACAAAATAAATATGGTGGATATTATTGAACCCTGCTATAAAAATCAGTGAGGTTAAAAGAGCTGAAACACAACTTCTAGGACAAATAGCTGGAAGGGTTAAGTTGAGATTCAAACCTGCTCTGTTGGGTACAACAAAGTCTGACCTTCATTGATAGTATATACTACTCTTCCTGGTTCAAGTAAAATGAAGTTACACCTGTACTCTTCCTTTCCTTCTAATTATTTAATTTTGTCCATAGATCTCATTCTTCAATCAATAATAGAAGCCAAATAAGGTAGAATGGCCAGAGGGCACAATCTGTGATAATAAAATCATCTTATTATTTCCTCCTACTTCATGCACAATTTAGGTTCTATTAAAAGAGAGACCTGAACAAACAATGTGGTATTTTATTTTAATTTGTCCTTAGTCAGCCCTGTTAAAAATACATCATATATCAATACATAAAATAATAAAAATACCAAAAAATATAACCATTGTTTATAGTCAAGACAACTAATAATACGTATGATGCATGGTGTAGGCATTTTTTTCCAAAACTCATTTGTACCTGTTTTTTTTTTTTTACTTATTTTTAAAATAAATCTTAATTAATAAGTCTTGGTGATGACAAACATATAGAAAGTATGCAGTTTATTTTATTCTAAATTCTACTTCACAGATAATCAATGAGAATCTGTGGTGCTATCCCAAAGTGTCCTGGGCACTTTTGAAGTCTTGGTCTAAATGCCTGGGCAAGATTTTGATGGGGTTAGGCTGTTCGATACATATTCAGTTGACCACTTTTAGCTAGAAATGATCACTTTCATATAGTCACAGTTCACAGTCACCTTTGCTTTCAGCAGAAATCAATGTTCTTTCCAAACTTTTTCATTAGAAGAAGAAAACAACTTCTCTGATATCTTCACTGCTCCGTTTGCTTTACAACAGTAGGCTGCCTCTTTTATCCACTTAGTCAATAAATATTTATCAAGGAATTAAAATGTGTTAGGCACTTTATTAGGCAATGGGAATATAAAGATGAACAAAACAAACAGGGAACTAACAATTTAGAAAGAAAGACAGATAATTAAACCATCAAATTTTACTTCCATGATTGGGCTTGCTCTCTTCCAACTGAGTACAGCTGTTTAAAATTATACCTGAGACTTAATTTATAGATTTGACTAAGTGGCAACATAGAGAAATCAATGCCATTAAAGAAGAATCTATTACTTAGAGTTCTCAAGAGGAGGGAATATGTCAGGCCATGAATGAATGAAGCCCCAGGTCAGCTGAGGCACAGAGAGAAAGGAAAATTGTGTGAGAAAATTTGACATATCAGTAGAAAGTTGTTAAGTGGAGACATCACAGTTTGCAGGAATCAAAACAGATATTGCGGACTGTTGTTACAGGGCTTATAACATGCTGTCTGTACGACTTGCAAAATCAGAAATGGAATGGATATTAACAATATTGGTAATAACTTTAGGTCATGCTTTCAAGATTCTGATCATCATTACAGAATATTAAATTATTATTACAGCAGCCTAAATCAGCAGATCTCTACTCCAAATGACATTTTGATACTTGAGAAATAGATATTTCCTGTGGCATACCATTGTGTAGTTTTACATAGAAATAGGTAACCAGCCCTGTGTTCTGTTCTTGTAGCAAAGAAGTACCCTATAAAGAATGATCCAAGAAAACAAGTGTCCTTATTTTATTTTATTTTATTTTATTTTATTTTATTTTATTTTATTTTATCCCTTTTTCTCCCTTCAATTTGGTGAAGTCCATCTAAGTTTCTACCTGGTGCAAAACAGGAAGTAGAGGTAAAGAGTGAATTTGGAGAGGGGAAAATGGAGAATAAATATGTACTCAGAGACCCAAAGGATATGCAAGGATTTTCTTAGGAAAGCTGCTACATTTAGGCAAATAATACAGCATGTGCTAAGCCCTTAGGTGAGAGGTAGTTTAGTGCTGTGGACAAACAGGATAGAGTGGCAGAAAGATCAGTAACAATGAAATAAATCAAGGTCTGGTCTTGCACCTCTTACAGCCATGTATTCGTTTTCTCCTAACATAAAATTTTCTAGTGAGGATACTAGTGACATCATTTTATTTATCAATGTATTTAAAAGGATACTGCCTGCTCGATCAATAATGGATGGGAGGAGGAAAGGAATAATGAGGAAACCATTGAAGTAGACATCTTTATATATGATACAGCTTCTGAGCAAAGTGACTGGCCACTCCCTGTAGCATAAAGATATAGGGAACAATGGGGAGGAAGCAGTTCAGCTAAAGCTAGGAGGGAACTAATAAGAATTGTTTTCAATGATGGAACACGATTTAGGGTGACCCCTCTGGCCTGCAAAAGAAAAAAGACTTCTATATCTAGTCTCTTGACAGCAGAGTCCTAGAAAGTCAGAGTGATTGACGAATGTGCTATTACAAAGGAGTGCTCTGTTCACTGGGGCCTTCACAGGGATGACTCAAGGCCTTTGAATTCCTGCCACTCAGCTTTGCTCCTGGGCTTGTTTGAAGGATCCTTTTAATTTGCTCCTATCTGGCTTCCCAGGAATAACCATAGTAGAGGAAGTTTCCAGGAGCTTGTAGTGAAAAAAAAAATTCCATACATGTTCCTTCCTCAACTTCCTTCCACACCCAGCTGCAGTACAAAGTTCTCCCACTGTGTTTTTAGTGGGTGGGGAAGTGTGACATGGAGATAACATGCAGTTCCCTGAGGGACTTGTATGTTTTCAGTTTAGCAGACACCTACTGAGCTTTCTGGCAATTATCTGTCAAGTGGGAGAAAGAGCAGAAGATGGGAAAGTGGTGTGGATCAAGCACTTCAATTCCTCCTTTCCTTCTCCTGTCTCTTGAAACATACTTCTCTTTGCTTTTCCCACTTTCTTTCCTACTGCACTGCTCTATTTGCCTCTAAAGTAATAACCCATTTGCTGAATGGCATAATTATTTTTGTCAAGGCTCAAGAGATGGGGCCAGAGCGATGGCGCTAGAGGTAAGGCATATGCCTTGCAAGCATTAGTCTAGGATGGACCACGGTTCGATTCCCCACAGTCCCATGCAGTCCCCCCAAGCCAGGAGCAATTTCTGAGTGCATAGCCAGGAGCAACCCCTGAGTGTGGCCCCCCCCCCCAAATAAAACAACAACAAAAAAAGAAAGGCTCAAGAGATGATCCAATTAATGAAATTTCTGTCAATGAAGAGGATATCTATAAAATGAAAAGTAGCTAAAAGATAACGGAGAACATCACTCAAAGCTTAGAGTTTAGAAAAATAAGAACATAATTTTGAGGCATGTCTACTTTGGGGGGACTTATAGAAAGCATCAATATATTCTATATGTTTGAAGCACTGATGTGTTCTAAAAGTCCTTGCTTCAGGGAGCAGATGACAGAGAATAATTAAGAAATATTTATAAAATCCTGCTCATATAGTTACTTCTATAATAAGTGAATGAATTTATATCATGTGCATAACTACTTCTTGGTAATTGTGTTATAATTTTTTTCTATTATCTGCCTAAAATGAGGTCAGTGGCATAAATTTATGAACAACAAAAAATTAAATTCCTTTTATGAATTATAAGATTAATGAGGTTCATTTCAGAAAAAGTGTAAATATAAAACGAAACAGATTAAATTAATATCTAATGATAGCAATTATAGTATAAATCAATATACATCCTAGTACATAGAATAATATATGTAGAAGAATAAAAAGAGAATGCAACCCTTTTGAGATCCTAAATTCAAAGTAAAAATTTGTAGGCAGGATAAAACATAAGCTATGAATGAGAATGCATATATAAATATCTAATACTAATGAAAACTTTGAAATGAAATAGAGAGGATGATGATGATGATAGCTGGACAAAACATACTAGTATTTCCATACACTCCAATCCACTCTGTCACTACTAATTTTCAAGCATTTTATCTTTCTGGTTTCCTCCTGAAATAAGTGAAACATAGGATATGTCTTTTATAGCCTTGTTTTTCATCACTGAGTAGAAATGCTGCCTTGCAGAATGCTTTAATTATTTGTAGGTATAGTTGAAATACAACAAAGATAATAGAAATAGATAATGGTGGTCTGGATCTGAATCATTTATCTATTTCCGTAGATATTTTCATACATGCTTTCTATGTATTTCCATACATGCTTGTTATATAATATTGATACACTAATACATGGATATCAACACTCGATGTCTGTTGAATGAATGACAACCCAAAGAATAAGTGAGCACGTATATTTGAGGCAGAAAAATAGATTCATCCTAACACAAAAATAGTTTATGATCGCTGAGCACATGTAATGTGCAATTGCTACGCTAAAAACTTTAACTCAGTATTATACTTACTATAGCAATGAGATTTACCAATTTAATTGAATGAACTATTGATAAAATGTAAGTTTGACAAAAATTATAACTTATCAAATACATTTTGACATGAAAGTTTTATAGCCTTATATTGTTTATTGACGCACAGCATGCACTTTAAAACTCAGTGACTTTACTAAAACAATGAACTACTATGTTTTACTTATGGGTCAGTTGATATTGGCTGAAATAGGCTAGGTTGAGAAAGGCAATTCTTTGTCCTATAAATCTGAGATTGTTTGGGCAGTTTTGATGCATGCCACATTGGCCAGCATGACTTTTCCATACATGAACCTCATTTACCCAAACCCTAGACCAAGATGAATCAGAAAATGTGCTTTGTTTGAGGTGAAAAAATTTACTCTGTAGTGAAGGTAGTTGTGACTGCAAAGTCAGTGGTGTAAAATCTAGACTAGAATGTGAGTAGAAAAGTATAACTATTTGGAGTGATGAGAAAAAAGTGGAATAAGGAATATTAGAGGTATGAAAGCTTATGCAATTAGTGGTACCTGTCAATATAAACACATAAACAAGAATTGCAAGCTGATATTCTCTGCAAGGACCACAGCTGGGTATATGCAGGTTTCTTGGATATCCAAACAAAAATGGGAAGGAAGACTGGGTGAAAGACAGTATGACCATTACTTCTCCATCTGCTTTTGAGTCTGAGGTTTTTAACTGTCTCCTTTCCAAAATTTGGCAAGGAAAGTAAGATATAATATGGGTAAGAATAAAGAACAAATTAAACTCAAGTTTTTTTGAGTTCAAATTTGCTTCCAAATTTAAAGACACAAGGGACTGGTAAGAAAATGGATATTGTTGCTGATATGTGGGTAATTGAATGCACATCTGTGTCAGGCACGAAGAAGTAAAAGAGGATTTTCAATCTAAATTGGAGGAGTATTTAACTTGCTTTTTCTCAGTGTAAACCAGGGAAGCCTATAGCTAGTTTTGTGTGAACTGTACAAAAGCTACAAGAATGGCAGGCCCATGCCTCTACACTCAGGAATTAATGCTAGTGGTGCATGGGGAAACCTATGGGATACTGGGGATTGAGCCTGGGTCTACTCATAGTACAAGGCAAGAGCTTTACCCACTGTACTATTACTCCAGCCCTACAGTCTTCTATGGGGAGCATAGAAATAACTGAACTTTGCCCTCCTATTTCTGAAAATCATGAAGCATTCTCTTGTTACAAACATATTCCAAAACCAAACAGGAAAGAACATGTTTTGATATGCAATTGCAGTTTAACTAATCTGATAAAATTAAAACCCCAAACATGGAAATGTGTATGAATTCAGGAAGAGATGAAGTATTTGATCAATAATGCAAATGACCACATTTCATAACTGGAGAGAAACAGATAACTGAATCAATTCATGGAAGGAAGAGCTATATGCCCTCACAATCCCTGGTTATTGAAACTGATTATTTCAATGCCTCTTGTCAACTTTGTAAATCATGCTTTTTCTCTCTGGAGAAAGTAATAAATGTGGCTTTTAATGGCACCAATAAATAGGCAATGACAAGTTATATGATAGAAAGATGAAGAATTGGCCTGAAGGTAGAAGATCATAGTGCTTTTGACAGTTCATATGATGCCTGTTCACTATGTCACATTTTTACTGTGAGTAAAGAGGGAATAAAGGCCACCTACTTTAACTTTGTCATTGATAAAAGTTGCACAAAGACAGCTGGGGAAAGTTAAGCAGAAAAACATATAGAAAAAAACTAATAAGATATTGAGGAAAGAACATTAGATGAGAGGTTTGGAAAGCTGAGACCTATTTCTGATGGATCTTAGTGAGTTGGAAAACTCTGAGTAAGTCAATGCTTGCATGTTTTTTTTAGTTGTAAGTGGAAGTGCTGAGACAAATAACTGTTTGGTTTCTGATGTATTTATTAGAAGTCAAATTAGACCATTGACTTCAGTCCCATAACTTTATACACATTGCTGTGTTTTTTTTTTCTGATTATCTCAATTTCAGGCTTTGAAAGAGAAGCTGAGATATCTAAATACACAACTACTGGATTATTCTGCTTTAAAAGATATTATAAATTCGTTTGATGCGATAATCCTGGTGTCTCAGTTTCTCTATCCTGTTCTTACTAACAAAGAGATGGAAACAGGTTATGAAACAGGCCCTGCTTTTCAACACAAGGGTTTGTACTAGTTCTAACTGGTATTAAGCGTGCAATAAATAATGAGGGGTGAGGGAAAGAAGATGATTGTATGTTTTAGAATTGCAAATAGATGGAGGTGTCGTAAGGGAAATGGCAAAAAGTAAATTCTTACCAAACCTAAGGATTTTTGAACAAGCAAAGCATGTTCTCTGAATTGGAGCACAGACAGTGTGCACACGTGACAGTGCATTTCTCTCCAACTAGGACAATTTTTTAATTGAAAGAGTTTAAGGGTAGGAAATGCAGACATAGCCCTGCTCTAAATTAAAATTTGCGAGCTATGAAATAGAGGGCTGCCTAATTAACGTTTACTCAGAAGACTACAATGGTATATAAATAAAATAAAAAGTGTTGTTTGTTCATGATACAATGAACAGAACCCTGAAATTGCCCTGAGTTACCTGGGCAACAAATCACCTTGGACCACAAGCTCTCTCCTACCACGAGTGCGGCTGTATCTAAGGACATTCCGACAGGATCAGAATCTTCCATCATCTCAAGAGCCACATTTTAAAGAAAATTAGAAAAGCCAGATTTCGGGGCCGGGAAGGTGGCGCTACAGGTTAGGTGTCTGCCTTGCAAGCGGATGGACCTCGGTTAAATCCCCCGGTGTCCCATATGGTCCCCCCAACCCAGGGGTGATTTCTGAGCGCATAGCCAGGAGTAACCCCTGAGCTTCAAACGGGTGTGGCCCAAAAACCAAAAAAAAAAAAAAAGGAAAAAAAAAAAAAGAAAAGCCAGATTTCTCAGACAACCCTTCAAACAGCTGTCATTACAAATCCAGGTTGCTTGACAATAAGCTTCCCCAACCCTACCCCAGAACCCACTTTCTAACACCACCAATGTGCAAGTTGAAAGGAAAAATGGAAGGAAAGGCTACTTACTTCCTCTGAAACAAATGTCAGTCTAGTAGATGTTACAAGCTAAATATATCCATTTAGATAATCCTGAAGCCCACACTAAAACTTAGTTACCTGTACAGGAGAGTACATGGAGGATAACATCTTGAAAGATTTTATCTTGGAAAAATGGAATCGTTGGGGGAAGAACTCTGACCACAATATGTCCTGACATCTGTGTCAAGAATGAACGAAAGAAGCATGTTTTGAGGGAAGATCTCAGTACAGCTCTAAGATAGTTTTGGGTGGTTCAATGTGTAATGTCAAAATAGCCTCACAATGGAGGAGCTACACTGGGTTTAGACAGGTCCTTGTAACTGTATTATATACAGACATTGGCTGGGGTCATTAAAAGACTAATTGTCTTATAGGTATCAAATACTCAGAGAGAAGAAAGTGCATTATTCCTCATGGTTGTGGTTCTAAGAGATGTCTCTACCCAGCTGCATTGCTGACCATTGGCATCAGTCTTTTAATAGAATAATGAATGATGAATTTATAAACGTTTGTATAAATTTCTGTATTGCTTATTTTGCCCTTGTGATTTTTTCTTCCTCAGTCCAATCCATTCCTTAGTCTTCATTATGTGACCTTACAGAATTGGTCCTTGAAATTTGGTGCATAAATTGAATGGAATTAAGGAGATCCATCCACTTATCATGATGATATCAGGTCATGATGAAGGCCAGTTAGCAGTTCACAGAGACACAAAAGTGCTCATTGAATTTAACATTAAAAAGATGTTCATCTATTTAGGATGCCTAAATGATGTCAATTTGCACTAAGTCCTCATGACATATGGAGGAGCTAGATTTTAATTATATTTACAAAGGCAGGGCTGCTAATTCTTTCTAAACACAAAGTTTAGATGATTTTGGAGGTTGTGATGTTTATCACTGAAAAATCAGTCTATTCAAAGCTATTTCAGAAGCAAGGCATGCATAGAATATGAAAAGACTCAATGGGGCCATGTAGAATCAAGCACAACTTTCCAAATGTCTCCAAATCAAAGCTGAACTTTGATCTTAATGTTGACCATTGATCCTTTTCTGATCTTTCAATTAACTCTCTCGTACCAAAGTATAGAAAACTGTGGGCTCTGTTTTCCCACATCTCCAGCTTCCAACCCTATATGGACATGGCATGCAATCTGTCAGTAAGAGGCATTTATATAAAGGTGGAGTGGCAGTGCTTTCTGAGTTCTCTGATTTCTCTTCAAATTTAGGATTGCAGAGTGCTGGGGAGTTAAGTGGTCTGGTATGTAACTGGTTCCTGGATGTCAGCTGCATTTCTTTTTTTTTTATTTTTTTATTTTGAATTATGAGAACAAAAGATGCAAAGAAAGAGGACAAGGTAAAGTTACAGTGGAAGGAAAATCACCCATAACATAATTCTCAGAAGAAGTCCCCTTGCTGATATCTTAACTTTGAACTTTAGCCAAAGAACGTTAAGATAAATAACAGAATCCATGTGAAATTACTTTGTCCCTCAAGTCCCCAGATTGTAGCACATTATAATATTTCTTAACAGCACACAAGGCAATCTAAAGCCATAAAACTTATGTAACTCCTTAAACATTAGAGGCATAGTATTTTTTACATTTCCATGTACATGCATATTAGCTTAAGTTAACCTCAAATTTTAAGTGGGTGTGTTTTAAGGATTAGAGTCAAAAAAGCACAGTAAAAACGGCTGCATTTCTTTAACTCAGTAAACTAAAATAATATTAATGAAACTGAGACTTATGTTTGCTTTTCACCTGTCACTTCTCTAATCTTTCCAACAGTTTCATGATCATCAGTGCATCTACATTAGCCCTTCAGAACTCCTTTTAAATACAAGAGGTCTGTTTTCATAAATGAAAAAAGAAAACTATATTTTCTCCCCAAAATTAAATTTTTATTGGCCATTCTCAGTATTTTCACACTGTAATTCAGAAGCAATATATACTTCTGAGACATCTGCGATTGGAAGATATGTTTTCCTACCATCAAAGCCCAATACTGTCTACTTGAAATTTGCCTTTGATTGATTCATTCAGAATTAATGTAACCCTTCTTTCACATGAGTCATTTAGATATTTATTTTTTCTCTGCCCTGAAAACTACCTGTCTAATATTTTATTTTATAGACAGAATTATCTTAATTTTTTTGATTTTCTTACATCTACAGCTTTCTAAGTGAGTTGTCAATTTGACTTTGGTTTCTTTAGTTAAAATATTCTGAACACATTTTAGCCAACGCATGATGCTTCAAGGCAGAATGTAAGTGAAAAATGAAGTGGCCCATAAACAAATTCAATTTAAAAAGCAGATTTGAAAACCAAAAACTGTAATGAATATGACAAAAGGTAATATTTATGATATGTAGAGTCCTTAAAAGTTGGCAATTAAAAATGTCAAAGCTATAAAAGTCAGAAAATAATAGCAAATACAGAGGAATATCCTCAAATTTAATTAGTAGTCAGAAAAATAAATATGTAAATAACAGAGTTATCCCTTTACACTGATCAGGCTGAGAAAATGACAAAAATAATGATAAATAGCAATTATATACTAGAAATATGGCACCCGTGGTTTTTTTAATTTTTTATTTTTGTTGTTTTGTTTTGTTTTTAAGTAACATCAGTAATGGTCAGCGGTTATTCCTAGTTCCTGGTAGGGTTCAGGGGACCATAGGGTTCTAGAAGGAAATATTAGTATGTAAATTTAGGGGCTGAAAAATTGGTGCGGCTGTGGAGAATTTGCCTTGTACATGGCCAACTCAGGACAGACCTGGGTTTGATCCCTGGCATGCCATATGGTCCCCCAAGCCCAACTGGAACAGTTTCTGAGTGCAGAACCAGGAGTGGTGTAATTTTTGAATTAAGTTTATATTTAGAGTTAATTATTGCTGATTTGCTTCTGTAACCCTGCTTCCCCATAAATTTGGTTTAGTAACTGCTGTTTCACTCTGTAACCTTACTTTGCTCTAGACATGACCACATTCGAGACATGACAGACTTATAGCTGCAAAGAACAGGAAGTCCCAGGGCCTGGGTCGAGAAGAATGGCCAGTTCCAGGAACTTCAAGGCCACATACCAGGACAGTTAGATACTGTGATAAAAGAAGTGTAAAATATCTAGCAACACCCAGGAAGCTCTGGATGATAAACTGAATCTAACTGCACCTGAAGGTTGTAGGAGCCCAATGGGCACCACTGCTCAATCAGTTTAAACCTGGCTGATGCAACATTACTAAAAACCTATAGTTTTATCCCTAGCTTGAAGCCCTCACAACCCTATAAAATAGCTTGTTAACTTCCCTTAAGGGTCGTTGCCTGTAAGATGTTCAGCTACAGCATGCTGGAATAAATTTCTTTGCATTGTATATTACTGACTTGTCTCCAAGTGATCTTTGTGGGTTGGATCCTGAGTCCAGAGCTAACATTGTTATGCCAGAGATTTAGCTGGGACAGGCTGTATGCAAGGAAAGTGCCTTCCCTGCTCTGATATCACTCTAACCCTTTACCTGTGTTTGTATAATGATTTTAGAACAGGCATTCTGGAAATAATATAAAAGTCAAAATTACATAAACCCTTGATCCTAAAATCTCATGTATAGGAATCTTTTCATAGAAATATTATATATGTATGTATATACTTTATGTATGAAAACTAAGTCAAAATGTATTATTCACTTATATATAAAATATACTATATCATTTTTAAATGATAACATAGGAGAAAGTCTAGGTGATATTGGATTTGATGGTTAGTTGTCAGACACAATACCAAAAGCATAATCCCTAGAAAGCAATGATTTTAAAATTCATTAAAATAAAAAGAAATATAGGAACTGGAGTTATAGTACATAAGCTAGGATAACTGCCTTGTATATGACTGACCAGATACAATCCCTGGAAACCCATATGGCTCTTCCAGGAATAATACCTGACTAAAGAATGAGGAGTAAAATTGAGCATAGCCTGTCTAACTCAAAAACCAAAATAAATAAAATTTAAAAATTCATACTCTTGGGCCAGAGAGATAGCATGGAGGTAAGGCGTTTGCCTTGCCTGCAGAAGGATGGTGGTTCGAATCCCAGCATCTTATATGGTCCCTCAAACCTGCCAGGAGTGATTTCTGAGTGTAGAGCTAAGAGTAACCCCTGAGCATTGCCGGGTGTGACCCAAAAACAAACAAAAAATAAAATAAAATAAAAAATAAATAAAAATTCATACTCTTAAAAGATACTTTTTAAGAGACAGCAAACACAAGTACTACCCAGGAGAAAATATTTTTCAAAAATGAATAAACCAGTAAGGATCTTGTATACAAAATATACTCAGCAAACATAAGCAATGAACTCTTCCAAACAATAAGAAGCAAATTACTCAATTATAATATGCAAAAATATCTGGTTACTGCATCAAAGAAGATATACATACCAATGATAATCAAGCATAAAGATGTTCAACACTTCAGATCATTAGGAAAATTTAAATTAAGACAAGAGCAATGAGATATCATTGTATATTTATTTAAAAGGTGAAAGTACAAAATATTTGACAACATCAAATGTTGATGAGGATGAGGAGTAACAGAAACTCTCATTTAATGCTTGTGGGAAGTCGTTGAATAGTACAGCAACTTTGAAAAAAAAAGTTATTTTTAATCAAATTTAGACACAGTCATTTCATATAAGTCAATAAAGTTATATTCCTTGTTATTCACACAAATGAACTGAGAGCATATCTACATAAAATTCTCCAAGTGTTTAAAGAAGTTTTATTAAAAATTTCCCCACAAAGGAAGAAATTATGCTCTTTCTCTTGGAGTTGACATAATAAAAGAAATTTTATTAAAAATTTCCCCACAAAGGAAGAAATTATGCTCTTTCTCTGGTAGTTGACATAGTAATTAAGTAGATAAACTCATACATCTATATGATGGAATATTATTTAGTTATAAAAATAAATTATGGCACCAGAAAAGATATGACAGTAACTTAAAAGCATAATAAAAAGTGAAAGACACTGGTTTGAAAAAAACTAGCTTGCATGATTACAAATATATGACATTCTGGATAAAGCAAAACTTTAGATAACATAAAAGGTCTGAAATTGTAGGTGGAACTGGGCACTGACATTTCTGTATGCTTGTTGTCATGGTGAAGACATGACATTCTACATATGTTAGAATTCTCACAACAAACAATATAAAGAATGAAACCTAAGGAAAACTATGTGCTTTACTTAACAGGTATCAAAATTGCCTATTGAATGCTAACACTAATGCAAAAAGCAAATACCAGGGGCAACTGCATGTAGGATGAGAAATTGTGTGGGAAATCAGTGTGATCCATTCACTCTTCCTGTAATGCCATATTAAAAAATCTAAAAGCATGCATATAGCTTTATTCATTTTATACACAATTTTATGCATAATCGTGTATGTAGCATAAATCTATATTGCATGCAAATTAAATAAAAGGAAATTACTTTTGTAAATTAGTGAGTTAATACTTGATTCCAGTCTCAGGATGGTGATGGAATTTTTCTCCATTATTTAACAGTGAAGCTTGTCTTCGATCTAAGACTCCTCATCTCTCTGTTGCTCTGATAGAATCTTCACTTCTGTACCACTTTTATGCTCATTGATCTTTATTATACATTTAGCATTTAAAAAAATCTGCTTCACTTTGTCTTTTGATGTGTCCTGAGGTTCATTTTCTTCTACTGTTTGGACTGGTGGTAATGAGGAGCTCCCACTGTGGCCTGCTCTCTTCTAAGCAAGTCACTTGTCTGAGCTCTCTTCAACCTCACAGTAGATAATGCTTCAGTTCTGTTTTTCAGAGGAGGAGATGGAAAGCCAGAGAGGTTGCTCAAGGCTGTTGAGCCAGTAAACTGTCAAACTGGAGGCAGTACCCAGGAAGTTGGATTTCCCAGACCTACACGCTCTGCAAGCTAGAGGTTTTCCAACTAGTAATGATTTGTTAAGGATGCCGCTATCTGGGGCCGAAGAGGTTGTACAGGGGTAAGGCTTTGCATGTGGCTAATCCAATTCAATCTCTGACATTCCATATCATCCCTCAAGCACCACCAGGAGTAATCATTGAGCAGAGTCATAAGTAAACCCTATGTGCCTGTGCCACTAGATGTGAACCCCCCCAAACAAACAAACAAAAAAACAAACAGAATATAGCTACCTGTTGACCCCAGTTTAATCTGAGGCATTGCATATAATCCTGCACTCCTTCAAAGAGCCAGGAATAGGCCCAGAGAAACTCTGAATTTGGTTTCCCATTTTCCATCCACCAAAAGAATACAGATATCTTCTGCCTTAGATAAAATACAGTCATCTTAGGCTTTAGAAATCTGCGAATTTCCCCCTGGACTCTAGGCCTGGCCTGAGTGCCACCTCGGGTGGCCTGCTGTGGGTTCCAGGTGGACTCTATTAGGGGTCTCCAGGCTTCTCCCCCTCCCTCCCGACTCTAGGGATGAGGAGCAGAGGGAGGGGCCGGGCAGAAAGCTGGCTTCTGGTGCTTTGATCCTGGAGGCCAGCTCTTCCCAGGTATGGGGTTAGGGGTCACCCCATGCCGGTGGCATTCTCCCTATCTTGGGGGGTGCTGGGAGGCTCGGCAGGCCTCCAGCCGTTCCCCTATTTCCTCCTCTACTCCAGGCCTTCCCTGGTTGCCGGCCCAGGTGGACTCTATCGTGGTCCTCAGGCTTTCCCCCTTTCTCTCCCAACACTAAGGGGGGGGGGTGGGCGGGACACATGGGGTGGATGGTGGGCTGATGCAGCACTGGTGTATGTCAGGACAATACATCGTGACATTCACTGGTATTTTTTTCTCCTTGTTCTCCATTTCAAAAACCACATGGGGGCATATATATATATATAAAATAAAAATGGGAGGATTGACTCTCAGTTTGGGAAGAGACCAGTTTGGGTGGGGGTACCATATATTTTCAAAATAAAAACGAGAGGATAAACTCTCAGGCTGGGAAGAGATCAGTATTCTTTACCTATTTGTTTACTCTCAGCGGCCTCTTGGCCTCTTCCTTCTTCAATGTGTAACTGTGGTTGCTACCATACTAGGCTTCTGATTAGTTCCCATAAGCGGTGACAATTGAGTCCACTGTCTTAAGTTAGAATGTTTATTTTCCCCACTTTTTATATTTTCTCCTCTTTGTGAACTGTTCAATAAGATATTTTGGTGAAAGAGTCCCTCTCTATCTTTCCTTCCCTTTGTTATTTGTTAAATAAGGAAGTGTGTAGAAGTCTCCCTCCATGTAACATTTATATAAGATCCAAGTTGTCTGGATTGTTGGACTTGTTCTAGCATCCCCATAGACACCAATCTTGCCATGTGATACAGTTCTTCCTTTGCATAGGCACATTAAAATGGGAAATTATATACAAACATGTTCTTAACTTACAGAGATGGGAACACACAAATTTTCTTCAATGGTGACAATTGTGTCCACTGTCTTAAATTAGATTGTTTATTTTCCCCACCTTTTAATCTTTTGTCCTCTTTGTGAACTGTTCAATAAGGAATTTTGGTGAAAGAGCCCCTCAGTTTAATGCTTATGTTTGAACCATGTTTGGACTTGTTCTTGTGGCCCCCTTATGCGCTGATAATGCCAGGTGGCATTATTCCTTGTTTGCATGGGCACATTAAAATGGAAAATACTATACATACAAATAAGTTCTTATCTAATAGAGATAGGAACACACAAAGCTTGTGGTGCAATGGAACCTTACACCCTGAACTTTGACATGATGACCTGGCACAGGCCTCAGAGTTTTGGGCATTTTCCAGTCACCCCTGAACCAAGGAAGCCATCTATGAAACATTTAAAGTTATCTATGACATCACCTGGAAGCAATCCTCTACCAGGGACGACCCTACTCTGCTCTAACATCGATTTACTCAAAAGAGTCTTCCCTTAACACTGAAAAGATTTAAACAACAGCAATGACCTGCCTATTGGACAGGGTTTTCTGCATTGCCCTTTATTTGTGAGTTGAAATTAGACTCAGCTCCACACCATCCTGACTTCAATGTAGGATATACAGATTCCAGGATCTTCAATACAGAAACATGATACCAACAACAGAGACTGTGAAAAATATAACTGTATGGGCACTACAGACAATGACCAGGATTGGACAAATGAGTTTGCCTGGAGCCTAGAAATGGTCATATGTCAGGAAACTTCAGGGGTAGGGTCTTCTTGTACTTAGGCCAGAGTTTTTCCTTTCCATGACCCCCATACTTTGGTGGGCCCATACAAATGATAAGTGCCACTCTAACGTTTTTACAGTGCTCTTTTGACTCTAAACCTTTAAGAAACCACTAGTAAAAATATCTGGAACTACCAAAAAATGGTTTACATTAGTGTTAACATATATGCTTTTAGTTACACTAGCATTCTGGGTATAAAGGAGGGAGAAAAGGGATATATGCTTGGGAACAGGGATGAAGGGAGGACAACACTGATGGTGGAAAGGCCCTCATTTATTGTCATTGTGTACCTTAAATATCACTGTGTAAGATTTGTAATTCACTTTGGCCACAATAAAAAAAGAAATCTATGAATATAAAAAACAACACAGGTGGTACAAATGTATGGCTGGAAAAGCATTCTTTAAAACAAAACAAAACAAAACAAACAAACAAACTCTAACCTTTTAAAAAGCAGAAATAGGCACTGGGGAAGACAAATAATCAACAAAGATGAAGAGAATCATGGCTGTTCTCTCAGTCCCAGAAGCAATAGTGTCAGAGGACAGCTATTAAATATACAGAAATCAATGACACTTGGCGATCAAATTTACAGCAGTTACTCCTCCCTGTGGCTGTATGTATGATTCTGTAATTTAAGCAAAAAAGGCAATGTGAATGCTGAGACATGCCAGTGACACACACCTTCTTACCTCTGAGGAGAAGGCCGGGAAGGGGGCAGAAAAGTTCAGCCATCAGGCACAGCTATCCTACTGCTGAGACAGTTGCTGAGTGTTCTTCTGACAGCCTTGTGACAATACTCAAGAACCCATGTTCCCAATAGGCCTATGCTGGCTGCCTCACGTATATCCAGACAGCAGCTACCATTTGTTTCCTGACAACCCCTTTGACCTGGATGCAATGAGTTTTCCACTTGCAGCTAGATGTTAAGAACATAGGGAGACAGGGGAGGTCTTTGTAAGAAACAACTGTTGTTATTAAGCAAGCTGCCAGCTGGGCACTAGCGTGCAGGTGGCCAAGGGTGTCCTTCTGAGCAAAGAAAGCAGTGACTGAGCAAATGTGAGGTCAAGATCAGAGACCTGGGAATTCATCTGATTCCATCTGTTCTTGCCCACTGTTCGTGACAACTTCTCATGACCGCCATCCTTCAACATCATGCAATGGACTCTGACTTTCTAAAAATTTCCAGAACAATAAAGCTTCAGAAAAACATAGTAATAACCACATACCAACAATGCACAACAGTTTCAAATACCCAGCCTGTCATCTTTCCAAGTAAATCAGAGTCTCTGAGTATTCAAGCATATTTTAAAACTCTCCAGGTGATATCCATGTGCATCCAAATTGGAAAGTTAAGTTAGCTGCCTCACAGTCTTGCCAAAGACAGGTCTAACTACCACTTTTTTTTTTTAAATGAGGAAGTGGTTACATAATGTTTAACATAAGAAGTAATGTTAGTATTTAAAATTATACCTATCTTGAAAGAAGAAAAAATCCTATTTAAACAATAGATTGCAAACCACCTGGCTGTTCTCTGTAATTATCTTGCTAAATTTAAAAAGGAAAGACTCTACCCCCAGAACAATTAAAGTAGAAGCTCATGGTGTGGAACCTGGATATGCATAATTTTTAAAGCTCCACAGATAATTCTAATGAGCACCCTAAGACTCTTGCATGATCAGAGGATGTGTCTTTTGGGGTTCTGCGACTCATATAGCTACATGTGACTCTATGGTTCCGGTGACTATTTTAGTGGGTTTTAGATATGGAAAGCAAACGCTGAGTAAGGATCTATGGGTTTGAGTTTACAATAAAGATACCAGCCCTTGTTAAACTGGATTTTAAAATGTTTAACTGTATCTTTTTCCCTTTACCATTTAAAGGTATCAAAATCCATTGTCCTTTTGGCTTCTGTTTTTCTAGTGAAAAGTCTGTAGTTGAGCTTCGTTTTTCCTCTTTCATATCATTCATTGGTTTTTGTTCTAGATGAAATCTTTTCTTTAATAATTACTTTAGGTAAGCACTTTGATTACAAAATTGTTCATGCTAGAGTTTCAGTCATATAATATACACTAACTACCCTTCACCACTGCACATTTTCTGCTACCAGTGGCCCAGTTTTCTTCCCACCCTGCCTCTCTCTTTCCTTCTCTCTCTCTTTCTCTCTCTCTCATTCTCTCTCTTTTCTCTTTTTGACTTTGTTAACACTGGTTTGCACTATTGTTTATGAGGGGTACCATGCATATACTTTATCCTTGTTCATGCCCACTTCATTATTTCCAGATTTATAATCAGTTCCAACTATCATTGTCATAATGGACCATTCACTACTCTAACTACACTTCAGCATATATTTTACTTGGTTTCCAACAGTTTGACTATGAAGTAGCAGAGTGTGCCTTTCCATACTTTTATCTCCTTAGGAATTTGCCAAACTTTGTGTATGCCTTCTTTCAGTGTTCAAAAAATCATTTCTTGTCAAAGCCTTTTTTTGTGTTTGAACTCTACTTGTCTTCTAAAACCCTAGCTATAGTTGTGGTAAACAATTTGAGGTTTTATAGGCCCTACAGATGATTTTAATATTTGAATTTTTCTTCATATGTTTTATCCTGATCATTTTTCTTTTGGCATATGAGAACAGTAGTTGGCTTTCTTGTGACTTTCAATGTGCTAATTTGGGGTAGAAATATTTTTCTTTGGTAATATCACTAGCCTCATTTTGTGAGCAAGATCCCCTTCTTGTGAACAAGATGATTAAATAGATTACCTTGAAATAATACAGTATCTGGCATTTAAGGTATGCAAAATTCAACAGTTACAATTTAAAAAACCTAAATGTGGGGCTGAAGTGACAGTGTAGTGGAGAAGGCATTTGCCTTGCATGCCCCTGACCCTAGTTTGATTCCCAGCACAACATATGTTTCCCCAAGCTAGCCAGGATTGATCCATGAGTGCAGAGCCAGCATTAACTACATAGCACTGCCAGGTTTGATACTAAAACAAGAACAATGAGAGAAAGAAAACCAACAATATAAGGTCAGGGATCTCTCCTGGTTGGGGTTTGGGGGCTATACGAGACCTGATTATGCCCCATACAAGGCAAGTATCCAATCCCCTTGTACTAACACTTCTGCCTAATAAAACCTATATAAAGTTTTTATTAAGCAAAAATACTTTTAGGAATCTTATTAGCTTCCAGATATTCCACAAGCATTTATTTGAGAAGAATTCTGAGGTTCCCTACATCTAAACTAAATGTGTATTTTTCTGGTTTGAGATTTTAGTACTGAGATTCCTCCACTGGCGGGAACTTTCTTTGGTCTAAACACTAAAATCTGTAAACCATTTACCACAGAACCAAGATTGGAACCAATTTGAGTGTTGTCTCTTTTTTTATTTTTTTATTTTTGGGCCACACCCGGTAATGCTCAGGGGTTACTCCTGGCTATGTGCTCAGAAGTTGCTCCTGGCTTGGGGGACCATATGGGACACCGGGGGATCGAACCGCGGTTCGTCCAAGGCTAGCGCAGGCAAGGCAGGCACCTTACCTTTAGCGCCACCGCCCGGCCCCGAGTGTTGTCTCTTAAGCTATATCCTGTGTTCACCTCTCCTTTGTTTATTTGAAATAAAGATGACTTGTTAAATTTATGATATATTTGGCCATATTGAAGTCATAAAAATGGAGGAACAACTGAAAGTTGGCTATTAGAAATAAATGTGTGTGGCTTTGTCAAGGCACCACTTTCCACATTCTAAGCTTTTCCCTTGTCCTTCAGGATCACACAAGTTATTTGCTGATATTGAGGGTGCTGGCAAACATCCCAGCTCTCAGCAAGGATCTGTGAGTAGTTGAAGCAAGAGAAATGTTGGTCAAATTAGGTAATGTGATGCCTTCCAGTTTCTTGATTTTCAATATGGAGTTGGCTATCCTAGGTCTTTTATGGTTCCACAAAAATTTTATAATAGAGTGTTCTAAGTCCTTGAGGAATGCTGTCTGTATTTGAATAGGTATTGCATTGAATCTATATAGTAGTTTAGGTAAGATGGTAATTTTGATAATATTTATTCTTCCAATCCATAAACATGGATTGTTTTCCCATTTCCATAGGTCTTTAACTTCTTTCTGAAGTGTTTTTTTGGTATAGGTTTCTCACCTCTTTAATTAGGTTGGTTCTTAGGTACTTGATAGTTTTGGACACTATTTTAAATGGGATAAATTCTTTGATTTCTTTCTTTTCTGGGTCATTATTTATATAAAGAAATGCCACTTTGGGGAGGGGTTTATAACCCGCCACTTTGCTGTATTGGTTTATTGTTTTTAGTTTGGTGTTATTTTATTTTATTTTATTTTGGTTTTGGGGCCATACTTGGCAGTAATCAGGAGTTACTCCTTGCTCTGAGTTCAGAAATCGCTCCCAGCAAGCTCAGGGGTCATATGGTATGCTGGGGATCATCCCAGGTCGGTTGTGTGCAAGGCAAACGCCCTACCACTGTCCTATCACTCATCTAGGAGTTTTTATGTGGACTCTTTTGGGTCTACAATGTATATAATTATATAGCCTGCAAACAGAGATAGTTTGGCTTCCTCTTTTTCAATTTGAAATCCTTTGATATCCTACACTTGTCTGATTGCTATCGCCAAAATTTCTAATACTGTGTTGAATACAAGTGGAGAGAGTAGAAATCCTTGCCTAGTACTTGACCTTAGAGGAAAGGCTTTCAGTATTTGGTCAAGAAGAATGATGTTGGCTATGGGCTTTTTGTAGATAGTTGTTACTGTCTTGAGGAAGGTTACTCCCACATCTAATTTGCTAAGGATTTTAATCATGAATAGATATTCTATTTTGTCAAATGCTTTCTCTTCATCAATTGCTATGATTATGTGATTTTATTCTTCCTTTTATTGATGTGGTATATGATATTGATTGATTAGCATATATTGAACCATTCTTGCACCCCTGAGATGAAACTGACTTGGTCATGCTGTATAATCTTTCTGATGTGTTATTGAATTCGGTTTCCTAAGATTTTGTTAAGGATTTCTGCATCAATGTTCATAAGTAAGATTGCACTGTAGTTTTATTTCTTGGTAGTATCTTTGTCAGCTTTGGGAATGAGTATGTGAGCATGATATTCACTTCATAAAAGGTATTAAAGAGGATTCCTCTCTCTTCAATATTTTGGAAGAGTCTAAGGATGGGTAGTAACTCTTCTCTGAATGTTTGATAAAACTCCCTTGTAAGGGGCTGGAGTGATATCTTAGGGGTTAGGTATCCCATATGAGCCTGTCAGGAGCAATTTCTGAATACAGAGCCAGGAATAAACTGTAAGTGCCACCTGAAATGGTGCAAAAACAAAACAAAAATAAACAAAAAAAAAAGATCATTGTAATTTGAGGTTGCAGTGATAGCATAGCAGGTAGGGCATTTGCCTTGCATGGGGCCAACATAGATTTGATCCCTGGCATCCTATATGGTCTCCTGAGCTTGCCAAGAGTAATCTCTGAGTGCAGAGGCAGGGGTAATCCCTATATACCACTGGGTGTCGTCCAAAAACCAAAAGGCCAACAACAATTAAAACAAAATAAACAAATGCTCTCTAGTAAAGCAGTCTTATCCTGGACTTTTATTCTTGGGGGAAATAAATAATCTTTCAATTTCCTAAATGGTGATTGGCATGTTTAGACTTTCTACTTCTTCCTTCTTCAGTTTTGGAAGATGATATTTTTCCAGGTATCTGTCCATTTATTCTAGATTTTTTAGCTTAATTAAGTATAGTTGTTCATAATAAGCTCTCATGATGTCTTATAAATTGGGGGGGGGTTCTGATATAATCTTTCCCCTTTCATTTCTGATCCAATTAATTTGAGCTATTTCCTTTTATTTCCTTCTGAGTTTTATTAATGGTTTGTCTAGCTTGTTTATTCTTTTAAAAATCAACTCTTGGTTTACTTAATTCTTTGTATTGTTTTCCTTTTTTTATATTGTTGATTTCTGCTCTGATTTTCATTATTATTTTATGTTTGTGTTTGATTTCCTTTGTTGTTGGTTTTTCAGATATTTCAAGTATGTCTTTAGGTTTTTGATTTTGTCTTTTTTTCCTTTTCTAATGTAGGCAACAAAATGTTTGATTCAATATTCTGATCCATTTACCCACTCTGTGTCTCTTAATTTATGCAATTAGTTTATTGACCTTGAGAGAATTTATTGTATGGAATTTTTTTTAAAGAAGTTTGGTGTGTTTATGAGACTTGTCCTGTCTTAAAGTAGCCCTTTCAGTTCTTCTTTTATGGTTGGGTTTTTAGTCTCTAGAATTCCTGAATTGTTGTTTACTGTTGTGTATGTAAATATTTTATGGAATTATTATGTTACTGACCCTACCTCAGAACCGTCGGCTAGACGGGGTGGCAGACATGTGCTCTGAGCTAAGGGGAAAGACCTCATCCTTCATCCCTCCATCAGTCAACCACTTCAGGGGCTGACTTGCAACATAATGGCACCCGAACAGGTTGAACCTGGACCCTCAATAACTGTAAGTGAAATACTTCATTGGAAATTTCCTCTGCTGACCATTAAATGGTTTCTGTGGTTAGTCATGTGAATTCTGCCACCTTTTTGCTTACGCATTGGTTCTCTAGTATACAAGTGAATTATTCCATTTTGTTTAAAACTAATTGGTTTTGATCTAAGGACAATCACTGTAGTTGGATGGTTGTGGTCTATATTTCAAATGAAAATTGCGTTTTCTCCAGCCATCATAGTTTGTGGAATTTCTGTGTTGGCTCACGTTATTACTGTGAGCATAGTTATTGGCTGGTATTTAGGAAAATAGAAAGTGTAGAAATGGTGATGCTAAAACCAGTATGGATAATAAGGAAATCTTTCCGATGAAAATTCAGACCAAGGTGTGGGCTGACGAATTCAGCCCCACCATCAACAATATAGAAATTTTTGCTGGAAGAAAAACAACTCGGAAAGTTAAGCCTGATTCTAGTGAATTGCATGACAGTAGTGACTCCGACAATGATCAACCTCCAGTGCTAACTCCAGAAGGGAGGCCTCATTCTATTCACAAAATTGAATTGCACAACAGTGCAGATTCAGACGATCAACCACACACACACGGCCTCAGAGCTCTATTCAGAGTAATTTTGCTAATCCGGCCTCATCCCCTTTACACAGGGTAAATGTTTCTGACTATGTACCCTATCAGATGGTATTGCAACTCAGCCCCTGAAGAGGTTGATTGATGGAGGGATGGAGGATGACGTCTTTTCCCTCCAGCTTGGAGCACGTGTCTGCCACCCTGTTTAGCCTACAATTCTGAGGTGAAACGGCAGGTAATCAGCTCGCAGACAGTCAAGCTTGTGGAAATATTAGCTTTATTCGGTGGACAAGACTGAAGTCCAAAGACTCAGCATAAGTTCCAGCCAAAAGTCTCTCGCCTTCCACAGACCCTTGTTTTTATCCCCAAGAATCAGGTACCACTCAATGGTGGGATCAAATACCACCCAATGGTGGAAGCAGAATCAGGTACCACCCTAGGGTGGGGGCAGAATGCCAGGTCACACCCTAGGGTAGGGCACAATCACCGACCAGGGTAGGGTCAGTAACATAATAATCCCCTAAAATAGTTACATACACAACAAGATGGAAGAATTAGATTGGTTTAAAAAAGCATGTAAAGAGTATGGCCCAAAATTGTCATACAGTGTGGAGTTACTAAGACTTTGGAGTCATAACTCATCTTGGACTTTGTATGATTTTAAAAGAATCGCTGAAATATGCCTGTCGTCTAAACAGTGAACTGAATGGGAAATGTACTATTCAGAAGGCATAAAAGCCAAATTATATAGCCCGGGTGGTATGAAAAAGCAAGTGGCAGGTGTTACTCTATAGTATGAATTATTGATGGCAGAAAATCAATTGCAAATATTCAGACACAAGCAGCTTTACCTAAAGAAATCTTAAATTTAATTAGGGATATTGCATTGTCACCATGGGAAAAAATTGATTCTAACAGCATTGGTAGAGGAAACCTTTCAAAAATTAGCCAAGGCCCTTATGAGTCATATGCAGAGTTTGTAGGTAATATTAAAGATGCTCTAAAGTTACAAGTCAAAGAGAGATGAGGAGATGAGAAACTTCCTAGTAAAATCTTTGGCTTATCATAATGCAAATTCGGCCTGTAGATTAGTGTTGAATACATTAAATAAAAAGGCAGATGTGAATGATTTTCTTTATGCATGTTGGAATGTCTATGGGGAACCCCCACCTCCACCCCACTTAGACTCAGTACAAACCTTCCCAGTTACCAAGGGAATGATGCCTTACTCCCCTCGGGGACAGGACACTTTCTGTAAACCAGGTCTTTGCCCAAAATGCAAAAGGGGTCGCCACTGGGCGAAAGATTGCAGATCCAGAAACCTCATTGATGATAACCTAAGTAGAGGTTTCAACACAATCCCCAGGAGACAAATCGCCTGCTACCATTGTGGAAAACAGGGGCATATCAAAAGAAATTGCCGTTTCCTTATAAATTCAGCTCCTCAAGGACACACATACAAAATGCAGAAAAACGCCCACAGGACCTCCCCCCAGGCCCTTCCAAATCAGGGGCAAAGCTCGAAGACAGTCAGACTTGTGGAAATATTAGCTTCATTCGGTGGACAAGACTGAAGTCCAATGTCTCAGCCTTAGTTCCAGCAAAAAGCTCCTCACCTTCCACAGACCCTTGTTTTTATCCCCCAGAATCAGGTACCACCCAATGGTGGGATCAGATACCACCCAATGGTGGAAGCAGAATCAGGTACCACCCTAGGGTGGGGGCAGAATGCCAGGTCACACCCTAGGGTAGGGCACAATAACCCATCAGGGTAGGGTCAGTAACATAATAATCCCATAAAATATTTACATACACAACAGTTGTTTATCCATAAAGGTTGGTATCATTTCTTTAAACCTTAATGAGATTTTGGCTGTGTGAAATATTCTTGGTGAGGCATTCATTTTATTGAGTTTTTCACTATATCCCACCACTGCCTTTGGACCTAGAAGGTTGCTTATGTAAAATCTTAAGGATGCTCTTTTGTATATAATTTCCTTTTTTGATCTCACTGCTTGCAGTATTTTATCTCAATCTATGTTTTTTAGCATTATGATTGTATATGCCTAAGGGTGTTTTTCTTTGGACCTCATTTAACTGACGTATTCTTGTGCATTCAGCACATGGGTACATTCACTCTTCAGATCTGGTAACTTCTCTCAGAAATTATGTCTTTGACTATTGCTTTTTTTTTTTTTTTTTGGTTTTTGGGTCACACCAGTTTGACGCTCAGGGGTTACTCCTGGCTATATGCTCAGAAATCGCCCCTGGCTTGGGGGGACCATATGGGACACCGGGGGATCGAACCGCGGTACTTTCAGTGGCTAGCGCTTGTAAGGCAGACACCTTACCTCTAGTGCCACCTTCCCAGCCCCTGACTATTGCTTCTTTAGAGAAGTTTTCTTTGGGGACCCCAATGATTCTTACATTATTTCTGTTGAATTTATCTCAAAGTTTTAGTGCCATCTATTCGTTAATTTTGACGATTTTTTCTATATTATGGTTATTTATTTTAAGACTTTTCCATCTATTGTTGTGTCCTGGAGGTTTTCTCCAGTACATCTTAAGGCTCACTGATTCTGTCCTCAGCTGTTGTTACTCTGCTGGTAAGGCTTTTGAGCTTTTTAGTTGTCACGTTTCTATTTTTATCTTTCTCTTTTCTACTCTCATATCCTGTGTTTTACTGGCAACCCTGTTCCATTGTTTCTTTCAACTCATTAAATATCCTAAGCATTCCCGCTCTGAATTTTGTTTTGGAGAATTTAAATAGGAGATAACTACAGATTGGGTCTGCCGGGTAGTCTTTACCAACAGGGTAAGGTGGGGTTCTTTTTTAGGGGGGAGGTCACACCCAGCAGCACTCAAGGTTACTCCTGGCTCTGCGATGAGAAATTACCCTTGGTAGGCTTAGGGGACCATATAGGATACCAGGAATTGAACCACCATCTCCTGGGTTGGTTGTGTGTAAGGCAAATGCCCTACCACTGTGCTATCTCTCTGGCCCTGGCAAGGTGGAGTTTTATGCTGCTCCACCATGGTTCCTTTTGTAGTCTCAAGGTGTTTTTTTCCTAAGTCATTCTCAGACTTCCCTATTACCAGGGAGGTCTCAGATTAGTTTATGTGGATGAAAGATTATCATGCAGCTGCCCGCTTAACAGGTCACACTTGGGTGAGGCCTCTACCTGTGTTGCAGGGGGGGTGAAGTTCCTTGTTCCATGTGGTTCTTTCTGGGTATTAGATATAGGCCTTCTAGCAGCTGTTGCCACCACCAATCCAGTTATTGATGTAATTCTAAGTATGGTTGTAGGTTCATCAAGATGAGCAAGATAGAATAGTGAAAATCAGTGCAAGGCAGGGATAGATAGAGCTTGGAGGAACTTCCCAGAACCAGGGCCAGCAAGAAAGAGGGCTGTTGAGAATGTTGTATTCTTTTAGTTAGATAGAGTGAGAAAGTCCTCTGGTTCCAGAGAGGTCACTTGGAGAGAGTGGTTTTTGAGAAAAAGAATCAGAGAACCGAGGCAGTACAGTAAGCACAGGTAAAAAACTATTTGGAAGTTAATGGGTAAGAGTTGCTAGGCTGTCTGATACTTCCTGGGAACCGACAGGAAGCTGAG
>NC_064867.1:9426451-9456451 GCF_024139225.1 Suncus etruscus
ATGCACTAACATAGGACGGACCATGGTTTGATTCCCCAGGGTCCCAGATGGTCCCCCAAGCCAGGAGCAATTTCTGAGCGCATAGCCAGGAGTGACCCCTGAGCATCACCGGGTGTGGCCCAAAAACCCAAACCAAAAACAAACAAAAAACTCTAGTTTTTTTTTTGTTAGATAATATTCCCGGGTCCAGGAAAGTGAAGCTTTGATTCTTTTAATATCATATAAGGAAAACAAACAAACAATCAAACAAATGAACAAAAATCCATCCATTTCTTTCTGTTAATTTTTTTTTTAGAAATCTAGCCATTAATATTTGTTTGGTAAATTGGTGATCTTATGTTTGTTGTTGTTCAAGGAAATGATCAGAATCTCTACTTTTACAAACATTTATAAGAGATAATTATGCGATCTACTGACTTAGGGCATCACCTCTATCCCTGCATTTTTATGTAGTCTTTGCAAGAAAAAAATAACTGAAAACAAATATCCATTTTCTTTTGAGCTCTGCATGCTTTAGAAGGTCTTTGCAAAGTAATGAGTTAGTAATGAGCCTCAGCTATTTTGCACATTTCAGGACTCCCAATCAAGCTGGACATGATAGCATTGAAACTGGAGGACACACAGCTGGGCAAGCATGAAGGATGTGCTAAAACAGTACCGATTCCACCTGAAAGTATTTATTCCATCACTGTAAATGAGCTTCACGCTAGCTGGGACCATGTATTTGGATCTTGGATCACATTTACAGAAATTGCCTTATTGGGTACAGTTGACCAAGAGGCTCAACATATTGGAAATTGAAGACAAGAAATGCAACTTGCATTTCTTTGATAGTCCTGTTCACCAATTTATATAGGTAAAAATTAAGAGTATAGGTGTTTGCATTGTGGAATATTTACAGTCTTCATTTTAAGGGTGCATTTCTTTTCATCAGTTTTGACCTGCAATGATTATTATAGATTTAATTACTGATCAACAACAAGTTCTTAGCTCTCTTGCTGTCTCCATGAAAATATATCTAAATGTTCTGGAGGCGTTAGATTTAACCTTGTAATTTGATGTGTTGAAAGCTGTAAAAAATGTGTTTTAAACCTAGCTGAATAAGCAGATGTAGTTGTTGAATTAGCGTTGACCCATGGCTGAGACCAAGCCCAGCCTAGCCCCAAATGCATCAGCGAACAGCATGTATATGAGTCAGAAATATTTTCTCATTGGCTGGATCTCACTGATGAAAACATATGTCTTTTATTGAGCTCACTAACTATAGGCGAAGACAGAGTCACAGTACATATGCCAGTTCATAGTTTGTTGATTCTGACACACTGTTCCCCAAAGGCTTAGCACTCTGCTCCAGACATTTCTGAAAACCTCTGTGGCTGACTCATACATATATATTAACAAGCCAGCTACATTATATTTCCAGATATCTATAGCCTTCTAGCCACAGGAAAAGGCAATTCCCTTGTACATGAGCCTAAGGACAGGGTTATGTCCAAAGAGATGAGTGAAGATTATTCCCTTTGCAAATATTCATGCAATATGTGCCATTAGGGTCCTGAAAAAGTAATCATGTTGGTATCTGAAAGAGCTTGTGAAAGAAAATTCTATGTATTTGGCATTATAGATACAGGCACAACTTATCTGTAGAAAGTGTTGAGGATGCCTTCCAATCACTACTTACTAACCTGTATAGCATTGGACTAGTTTCCTGCACTTCTGCAAACCTTAATTTCTTCTCTGCCAAATTGGAATAAGTTTCTTTGTTGTGTTGTTAGGATCAAATGAAAGAATGTGTATCAAGTATCTAGAGTTGAAAATAATTACAAAATTATTTGTTGTCTTCTCACTACTGCGATGATTTCTAAAGGTAAGTATTAATTGCAATCCCTTTCCTACCCATTTTTAATCCAGTGGAGTGACACTGGAGAAACAGTGAACACAACCATCAAGAAGACAGACAGATGGAGCCGGTGCGGTGGCGCTATAGGTAAGGTGCCTGCCTTGCCTGCGCTAGCAGTTCGATCCCCTGGGTGCCATATGATCCCCCAAGCCAGGAGCGATTTCTGAGCGCATAGCTCAGTGTTACCTGGTGTTACCGGGTGTGTACCCCCTCCCCCCAAAAAAGAAGACAGACACAGGGGCAGGAACAATAGCACAGCTGTAGGGTGTTTGCTTTGCACGTGGCCGACCAGGACTGACCCAGGTTCAATCCCGGCATCCCATATGGTCCCCAGAACCTGCCAGGAACAATTTCTGAGTGCAGAGCCAGGAGTAACCGCTGTGTCACTGGGTGTGGCCCCAAAACAACAACAACAACAACAACAACAACAACAACAAAAGAAGACAGACTCAGGTCAGAGAGATTGTGTAAGGGACTTGAGGAAATGCTTTGCATCAAAGTCTCCTGTTTTGTGTGTGTTTGTTTTTTGGTAGGGGTATTTCCTCTGGTGCTCAGGATTTACTCCTTTCTCTGTAGTCAGGAATCACTCCTGGTAGCCACTGGGAATCATGTGGGATGCCCATAATACAACCTAGATTTCCCAGGTATGCCACATATAAGGCAAGCACTTTACCTGCACTGTACCTTCTTTGATCAGGAGCCCTAGTTTTGATACCTGGGACATCATGGTCCTTCTTGCACCAAACAAAATGGCTCTTGAGCACTATTGACACGATTCCAAAATTAACATTTAAAAAAAGCAGGTAGACTAGAAGCAGTTGACCTGGGGGTGTACTTGCACAGTTACTTTTTTCCTTGTTTATTTTCATCCATCAGTAGTTATTGGAAATAATAATAGTATACATTTGCATTTGTGTCTTTCTGCTGCTGTAAAAAAATACCACAAATTTAGTGGGTTAATACGCCACAGAAATAAATGTTTAGCTGTCGAGTTACAAGTCTGAAATACATTCTTTGAAATGACATTAAAGTATTTACTCTGGAGACTCTAGGAGAAGTTATATTTTTGGTTTATTTTTCCAGATTATAGAGGCCACCAGTATTCTTTGGGGGCACGGATCCCATTCTATAATAAAGCCAGCAACAGATGGTCAAGTTGCCTTCTACTGCACCAAATTCTGCTACTCTCACATGTTTAAGGATGCTTTTTGTTATATATGAAAATATTTCCATAAGATTATTATCTTACTGATCCTACCCTAATCAATTATTATACCCACCTAGGATGTGACCTGGTGATAGTATATTGGATTATTCCTTATTTGGTATTCTGCTCCCACCCTAGGGTGGTACCTGATTCTTGTCTATAAAAGCAAGGGTCTTAGGAAGGCTGGGAATTCTTCAGCCTTATCCACTGAATAAGGCTGATATCTCCTGAAGCCCGACTGCCTGTAAGTTTTCTACCAGTCACAATCCTGAACCCTCAGACCCGCCGACTGACCAGGGTGGCAGACGAGTGGTCTGAGCTGGAGGAGAAAGACTTCATCCTCCATCTCATCACCTTCCAGCCTCATCCAGGGCTGAATTCTACACTTTTAAGTACACTGGGCCTGCCCGGCTAACCTGGAACAACCTAATTTTAAGATCCATTGATACACAATCTTATTTCTTTGTCATGTAATAACCCTTTGTACTGTAACCAAAAATGGTTACAGATTTGGGGAATTCAGACATGGACATCTTTGTAAGACCTGCCATGATCCCACAAAAAATATACTAATTCACTATGTAAACAGATATAAATTGTTTGGAAAGATTCTATTCTGGCACAATATAAGCGCTTTATATAAAGACTGGTTGCTAATACAAAAAAAAAAGATTTTCATAAAGTTGATAACATCAATGTTATGATTATAGACTTTGATTTCAGAGTGTGTGAATCTGGGGAAGGGCCCAATGACTTGTTTGCCTTTTCTCCTCTGAGTTGAACTTACATTGGAGAACTCCTGGATTTGTGTATATCTTCCCTCTATGAGAAAGGGTCCTTATACAAACTAACACAAGGAGAGAGAACAGGTGAGGAAACAGAGTGAGACCAAAGATATCTCACAGAGCTGCCATGCTACTTTATCTCACCAACTAGATGGTGTATTTTTTTTCTGTTGTAGCTGAGTCCAGAGAAAAATTGCTCCTAGAAGAGGAGATGACTGTTGTTAGTGAACAGGAATTCAGTGCTTCCACCAATCTCTCCAGGTCACTGAAGACAGCTTGAAAAATCTATTCTCTGTCTCAATTCTTTATCCAGTTGTTCTGGACTCAGCCTGTTCTTGTTCCTATAAGATAAGATAAAAGCTTTGATGCAAATTATTTTCACTTAAGTAGACTGCTCTTGGGATAGTCTGCAAAAATGTCTAGACATTTTCTTGCTCAACACCATCTGGGGAACAACTTATATTCAAATTAAGATGCTTCAGAAAACAGAGCATTGGTCTGTTGGTCTGTCTCTCCCTCTTTCCTCTCCCTATTTTTTTTTTTTTGCCAACACCATTTTTTTTTCTTACATGGATATAAAAGCAAGGGTTTAAAAATACAAATTACACTCTAATTCATGTTTAGGTATAGAAAGAGCACTTTATGTTTATTCATGTTTAGGATTAGAAAGAGCACTTATATTTGACTTAGTTTTATTGTAAACTTACATTTAAAAAAAAAGCTAGTATATTATAATATTCATTCAAAAAAAGCATTCTTTGAAAAAATAAAACACAAAGTCAAGAATAAAGAACCATATGGAAAATCCATTTTCAGTACTATTACACCAGTCTACAAACTATAATAATCTCAGATTCTTACCTAATTTTGTTGACTACTCAATTATGTAAAAAGATTTTTCTAGATTTACAAAAAGATTTACAAAAGATTTTTTTAGATGGCAAATTCTGTTTCAGAAGTCAGCACAGAGAGGATATTTATTACACAATATAAAAAATGTGATGAGTTTTTATATCTATGGCTGTCCAGGTTTAATAGTTTTCTTTTAAATGTAGTTTTAAATTTTCTTCTGAAAATATGTAGTATTTATATTTACTCTTCTAAAAGATGGTACCTGTTGTGAATTCAATATATGTTCCCCCTAAATTTTTTTGGTTGAAGCTTTAAACTATTAAACTGTTCTTTATTAAGAGAATAATAGTAACGGCAGGGGGAGGGTATTTGATAGATTGTGTGTTCTGTTAAAGAGATGCCACATATCTTCTCTATTTCTCTATCTCTCTCTGTCTCATTCTTTCTTATATCTCTTGCTCCCTGAGCTTTACCATGCTACATACACAAAGTATAAAAATATAGGAAGTCAGCTGCCACCTACAGGAATCAGTCCTCACTTTCCTACATGCTACACTTTGAACCTGGGGTTCTAGCCTCCTAAAGTGCGAGAAAATAAGTGTCTGCTGTTGAACTCATCTACTTTGTGGTATTTACCATATTTTTCATACCCTAAGATGAACTTTTTCCACCAAAAGTGCATCTTATGGAGCAAGTGCTTCCTGGAGCTAAAGCCCAAGTGCAGGGGAGGAGAGCATCTGAAAATTATGTGTGTCTTATGATCAGGTGCATCTTATAGAGTGAGAAATACAGTAGTTTTCTTAGCCCAAATAAAGTATACCAGACCATTTCAAATCAGATTAGCTCAGACTAGATTATATTGATTCTGATTAAAGCCGACTAGACTAAATCAGACTAGATAAGATCAGATCTAATCATACTAGACCAGACTATCCAAGAACAGAAAGACCAGAGAAAGACTAGACTAAATCAGGTTAGAGCATATTAGAGACTAGATGAGACTTGCTCAAATTTGAACAAACTAGATTAGACCAGATGAGAGAAGACCAGACCAGACCAGATTAAACAATTGGATTTAACATAAGTAACTGGGCTGGAGTTGTGGTTCAAGTGATAGAACAAATCTTAAATGTGTGAAGCCCTGGATTTGATACCCTTGAGCACTACCAGGACTGGCTCCCTTACTGTCCCAAAGTAAAAGTGAAAATTAAACAAGGATCATTACAAAAGACAATAGATTTAAAGAAGTACAGTATGAGTATGGTTTGGCATGATCTTTTCTAAAATTCTCTATAAGTTATTCCTTCTCAACTTGCCTTTGTGTTTTCTAAGTTTGTAACACTCTTTCCTTAATGCTTTTGGTATAGTTTCTGGTAAGGCTGGTGCCCTGTTCCTGTGCATCATGACGTGTCTGCAGTAGAAAGATCCATTTGCCATAAAGATGCACCTTTTGAATGTTATTATTTATGCTTCTGATAATCTCTGCTGGTCACTTCTGGCATCAAATTTCCCTTCCCTTAATTTTATAAGAAGGCCAATTCTGAAAATGTTTCACTGGTGAAGGTGGGTGTTCTTTATATGACAGAAATCCAACTACAATCATGTTTGTAACCAAGATGTTTAAATAAAGATATTAAAAAATAAAGAAGGGCAATTCACCTTTAATTCCTGAGTGAGGTGTACTAGTTCTTCAATGCCCATCACACTGGTTGATTTTCAAAGGAGATTTTGGTGGAGGTGAGAATGTTTATCACACTAATTATCTATGACTGCATAGAAAGCATGTATCTAAACCACTTTACTGTCCAGTCACTGATCTTCAGATTTTTCTCCAAAGCCAAGATATTGCCCCATTTATCTTGTTCTGCATGTTCCTTTCCTCTAGTTTCATATGTTCTTATTATACATCCACATCAGGTGCACACCTACTTTTCCCCCAATTAATGAGGCTGACTATTCTCCTTTCATTACCAACCTAAAGAATGATTGAATTTAACTTTAAAATGGTCTCACATACTTTATGAAAATGGCTAAAAAGTTAAATTTGTTATTTTATTTATTTTTTTTCTATTTAATTATATCCTGGTGCTACTTGGTGGACCATTTGTGGTACCAGGGATTAAAACCAACTTGTGCTCATGCAAGGTAAATGTCCTTTCTGCTGAACTATTGCTCAAGAACTATTGCTCAAGAACAAGAACTCAGTTACTTTCTTTTTTTTAAGGACACCAATACATCTACATTCAAATTCTCAATGATGCCTTTCTTCAAATATGCATAAAAACAAAACCTTCCAAAAATGTAAGTTTTATATTATACACTTTTCAAAGGAACTGTAGAAAAATATATCAAGTCAGTGGTCAGAGCAGCCAATGTTGGTTCAAGTCCTGACATCACATAGGGTCTTGAGTACCATCAGGATTGAAACTTGATCTCAAAAACCAGGAGTAGTAAACTCTCAGAACTACTTGCTATGGTTTAAACAAACAAAAGCAAGGCATAAAAGAAAAATATATCAATTCATAGGTAATGGCCATAAAATAATGTGTCATTTTTAATCTTTCTACTGTACACCAGATATCCTGGGACTTCCATGGTTCTACAGATAGAGTATATTTGTTTGGATGTATTTGCCTATAATTTATAACATCTAATTCACAACAACTTGAAAGGGATTCCTTATTTCACATTTCTGAAACACCATGAATAAGATGGATCCTAGGAAGGGACAGTCCAAACTTCAACGATGTCCTCTGGAGTCTTCTTTGCTTTGTTTCAGGATAAACTCTCAGTCTGTTACAAGATTCTTGTCAATAGCAATTATGTCATCTTCTTTTTTATTGGGTAACTGTGGGAGGAGATACTACATCGCTAAGGTGAGAAAAGAGACTGTGGGGACTGACTGAATAAAGACTTACGTGAGAAATGGGGTGGGGAGGGTGAAAGGAGAGGCAGAACAGACTGAGTTAGAGGATTATTTGAATTTAGAAGGAAGTGGAGACTCTCTTTAATGGAAGGCATACAAATATAAGCTATTAACAGCAAGAAAAATGGGAAAGAAAATTGTAAAGTCTAACTTCCTGTTTTAAATATATACTCCTTTTCTGTTTTCAGAAAAGAATGTAAATTAAGATTTACATTGATTTTCAATTATGTTGGTTACTAGAGTAAAAAAATAATTAATTCCGGTTTGTTTAATATTTTTCTGCCATCATCTATAGCAAAAATTTATCCATATCCAATTATTATACAAACAGGTACACTAAGGATTCAAAGGGGACCATATAGTGATAATATTGGTGCTGCATTATCCTAGACAACTAAGACTTGCTTTTTCCAAAAATTAGATATAAAATTTTAGTTTAAAGTTCTGTCAGAGGCTGTGGAAATAGCTCAAAAGGCTAGACACATGCATTGCATTCAGGGGTGCTGGATTGCATGACCAGGATGAACCCTAAAGGTCGCATGTACTCCATCACTCCTACCAGCACTGCTAGAAGCAGTCCCTAGACAATACCAAATATGGCCTACAAAATGAATCAATTAAAGTAAAATAAAATAGAATTATATCATTATACTGGA
The DNA here is from genome assembly GCF_024139225.1 of Suncus etruscus. NCBI lineage: Eukaryota > Metazoa > Chordata > Mammalia > Eulipotyphla > Soricidae > Suncus > Suncus etruscus. The sequence continues at coordinate 9,434,778 of NC_064867.1, forward strand.
AAGTGAGACACCCTAATTCCTAGCCTCCCATGCAGTTTTGATCTGTGAGACAGAAGCAGGAGTCTAGAAAAAAAAATAAACTAGAAAAAATTTGTGCTCATTGGGCTGAATGTCAGGCATTAAAACCTACTTTTCACATTCAGAGGTTAAAACAAAAATGGAAACCAGGTGGGACCACTATAAGACCACTGCTGTAGACTTACTCTAGTTTATCTCACAATTTAAGATTGAGGGAAGTATAAGAAGGGTGACTTGCTCAAAATATTAATTTTTAGACATATAAGTTTTTAGACATTGGTAAATTACTCTTTGTTGGTTATACTTTCATGCCAGCATTACAGCACAATCATAAGTTCAAGGAGTTCAAGGTTTATTGTTTTTGTTTTTTGGGGGGCCACACCTCGTGATGCTCAATGGTTACTCCTGGCTATGCGCTCAGAAATTGCTCCTAGTTTGAGGGACCATGTGTGATGCTGGGAGATTAAGTGGATTCAGGTGACTTATTCTATTATTAGGCTGGTCATATTGTCCCAAGTTTGAGAAGGCTTTCAGGGTGAGGGGTTCAGTACATTCTGGCAGTGGAAAACAAGCCAAGAGATTTCAAGCAGAAATAGTCTTAGCCAGTTTCTTCTATTTCCTTATACATGCATACTTATCATGAGAAGAACTCTTTTTGTTGTTTTTTTTTGTTTGTTTGTTTTTGGGGCCACACCCGGTGACACTCAGGGGTTACTTCTGGCTCTGCCCTCAGAACCGCTCCTGGTATGGGGGACCATATAGGACACTGGGGGATCAAACCGTGGTCAATCCTAGGCTAGTGTGTGCAAGTCAGATGCCTTACCACTTGTGCCACCACTCTGGCCCCATGAGCAAAATTCTTTAGATCTTTCTTCTCAAGACTCCTTTGTTCTCAGTTTTCTTCCTTATGCATCCAGTCCTCTGTTAACTTTTAAGACTATGATCACCCATTTATCTTACTTCACTACACTTGCTCTTTCTAGTCAGTCAAATCATAGAGGTTAAGATGATATCTAACCTTTAAGAATGACTGAATCCATATTATGAGCAACAAAGCACTCTCTAGCCTGCTACTCATGTGCTACTTAATAGTGTGGGTTCTTGAACAAGTAGCATCCAAGTATTGATAAAAATTACAAAATCATAGGCTCTGTCTAATTCAGACCTATTGAGTCAGTACCCAGGAATCTTGTTCAGTACAAAATTTGAATACAGCAGAAAACTCTTTAATTGTGTAATAAATAATTTTGATTTGTTTAAATGACAAAACAATAGCATCACACCAATAAAAAACATCTGACTTTTTACATAGCCCCAAACCAAGCAGATTTATAATAGAGAATATCTTCTGTCAGTGATTAGCAATAATGTAGATATTAGCAATATTGACAGCTCAAGTGAAGGTCATGGTCAAAGTAGACAATAAAATAAAAGAGCAAGAGATAATTGGATAAACAAATGGTGTCATGGAAATGATTTTTCCATGATTTTCTATGAAAAAAAATCTTTTCATTTATACTGACTTGGAATAAATTTTTTTGAGGCAAATCATTCTAATTTTGAATTCAAGTCTAAGATGCCTAGAGCAGTGACATATGCCTGTGATTGCTACAGGGAAATCTGCTAGGAAATAAAGTTTTTCAAACTAAATATATATTGTTTTTTATTTTATCAAATTTCAACAGTAGGAGTACATGCAGAACTCAAACCTAAAGTATTTTTTAATGTAATAGATATTTATAAAAGTTAACCTTTATGTGCCTTTCATGATGCTTTATGACTTCTACTATTTTTATGGAAAATGATTTTGCAGATTTAAAACTTGCTTATCACAGTTAGTTACATTGTGATAATAATCAAACTTACCACATTTATTATAGGAGCTTAATTTTTAATAGTATGTTTATAACCTTTTAGAATCAAGTTTAGCCTTAAGTGAGAAACCTTGTGAAGGTCATCTGCCTGATAGCAATCCAAGATTAACTTCTTTATTCTCCAACAAGTTACAGTGAATATCTTGGAATAACTGAAAAAAAAATGTGCCTTTTAGATTTCCTCCCTTCCATATCTTTTTGTTTTTGTATTTCCCTCATGAAATGATGGCATAGAGACCTGCTAAAAACATCTTAGTACATGGTTTTCAATCCCATAATGCCACTTACTCTCTGTCTTTGGGAAAATTTGTGAATGTTCATTTCTTCCTTGAGTTCATTTGTAAAAAGAGGAAATAACCATAGGATTTACTTCTGAAAACTGTGACATTGATAAAAATAAATATCTAGATTGTCTAGTGTCTAGACACTAGTGTCTAGAGCATTCAATACAACACAAAGTACATTTTAAATGTTATGTGTTTGGTGTCATTATTATGACTATAATAGGCCACAGATGGTGACTATGTTCCTCTATTCCTTTTCTTATGCACAAAGGAAGAAACAGAGCTGTCCAATGAATAGTTTTAGAAACAAGGTCGTGTGTTATAAAGAATACCAGAACTAGGAAGACACAGATGTAGGTTCAAAATCACCTCTCTTTGAACTATTTAAACTGATAAATATTATTCAGACTCTCAACTCTAATTTTTATAGAATGGGACAATTGTATTTCCTTCAGAAAACTTTGATTATAATAAGTTATTTTAAATTCTAAATTGCTATTATAAAACAGAATGATAAAAAATGCTGATATTTTTCTTCCTTTCATTTGTTTACACATTCCAGGATTCTTGGTTTACTTTTTGTTTTTTCCTTTTGGAAATAATCTATTGTCTCATTCTGGTTTGCTTTATTATTCACATTAATTATTCCTTCATCTGTTTAAAGTTTTTTTATTTTACATTTTAGATATCATTATTTACAAAATCATTATTGATATATTTTCATAGATAAAACAATCCAGCACCACACTGTCCACTCCCCTCCTTCATTTGTGGTAAGCTTCCTACCAAAGACTTGTTCTTAGTTTCTGTTGCCTTTGGACATTTGTTTTTCACCTACTTTGTGTATTGTTTTAAATCCCACATCTGAAATGTATCATCTGTGACTGTCCTTCTTCCTCTGACTAACTTCATTCAGTGTGATACTCTCTAAATCCATCCATATAACAAATGTGTGATTTCATCTTTTATTACATCTTTGTAGTATCCTATTGTGTATACGTACGTACCTTGGTTTCTTTATTCAGTCATCTGTTCTTGGATACTTGGGTTGTTTCCAGATTTTGACTATTAAAAATAGTGCTACAATGAATATAGAAGTTTAAAGATCTTTTTTTTAAATAGAGCTTTTGAATCCATGGGGTAGTAGGCAAATATTCTTTCTCATTCTATGGTCTCTACCCTGGCATTGTTCTTACAGTGTAATATAAGAGATGTGCATATGGCTTGTGGTAGATGGCCTTAACTATATTGAGAAAGGTTCCCTCCATTCCCATCTTGCTGAGAGTTTTGATCAAGAATGGGTGTTGGACCTTGTCAAATGCTTTCTCTGCGTCGATTGATATGATCATGTGATTTTTATTTTTCTTGCTGTTGATGTTGTGTATTATGTTGATAGATTTACGGATGTTAAACCAGCCTTGCATTCCTGGAATGAAACCTACTTGATCGTAGTGGATGATCTTCTTAATGAGGCATTGAATCCTATCTGCCAGGATTTTGTTGAAGATCTTTGCATCTGCATTCATCAGCGATATTGGTCTGTAATTTTCTTTTTTCGTAGCATCTCTGTCTGGTTTAGGTATCAAGGTAATGTTGGCTTCATAAAAGCTATTTGGAAGTTTTCCTGTTTTTTCAATTTCATGAGTCTTGCCAGGATTGGTAGTAGTTCCTCTTGAAAGGTTTGAAAGAATTCATTAGTAAATCCATCTGGGCCTGGGCTTTTGTTTTTGGGCAGACATTTGATTACTTTCTTAATTTCCTCAATAGTAATGGGTGTGTTTAGATATGCTACATCCTCTTCATTCAATCGTGGAAGATTATAAGATTCCAAAAATTTATCTATTTCTTCCAGGTTTTCATTTTTAGTGGCATAGAGTTTCTCAAAGTAGTTTCTGATTACCCTTTGAATCTCTACGATATCAGTAGTGATCTCTCCTTTTTCATTCCTAATACGAGTTATCAAGTTTCTCTCTCTTTCTTTCTTTGTTAGTTTTGCCAGTGGTCTATCAATCTTGTTTATTTTTTCAAAGAACCAACTTCTGCTTTCGTTGATCTTTTGGATGGTTTTTCTGGTTTCCACTTCATTGATTTCTGCTCTCAGCTTTGTTATTTCCTTCTGCCTCCCTATTTTTGGATCCTTTTGTTGAGCACTTTCTAATTCTATGAGCTGCGTCATTAAGCTATTCAGGTATGCCCCTTCTTCTTTCCTGATGTGTGCTTGCAAAGCTATAAATTTTCCTCTCAGTACTGCTTCTGCTGTGTCCCATAGGTTCTGATAAATTGTGTCTCCATTGTCATTTGTTTTCAGGAAGGTTTTGATTTCCTCTTTGATTTCATCTCGGACCCACTGATTATTCAGTATGAGGCTATTTAACTTCCAGGTGTTAAAATTTTTCTTCTGTGTCCCTTTGTAGTTTATATATAATTTCAGGGCTTTGTGGTCAGCAAAGGCAGCCTGCAAAATTTCTATCCTCTTGATATTATGGAGATATGTTTTGTGTGCTAACATGTAGTCTATCCTAGAGAATGTCCCATATACATTAGAGAAAAATGTGTATCCAGGCTTCTGGGGGTGGAGTGTCCTGTATATATATACTAGGCCTCTTACTTCCATTTCTCTCCTCAGGTCTAGTATATTCTTGTTGGGTTTTAGTCTGGTTGACCTGTCTAGTGTTGACAATGCCGTGTTGAGGTCTCCCACAATTATTGTGTTGTTATTGATATTATTTTTCAGATTTGTCAACAGTTGTATTAAATATTTTGCTGGCCCCTCATTCGGTGCATATATGTTTAGGAGGGTGATTTCTTCCTGCTGTACATATCCCTTGATTAATACAAAATGTCCATCTTTGTCCCTTACTACTTTCCTAAGTATAAAGTTTGCATCATCTGATATTAATATGGCCACTCCTGCTTTTTTTTGGGTGTTGTTTGCTTGGATGATTTTCCTCCAGCCTTTTATTTTGAGTCTATGTTTGTTCTGACTATTCAGGTGCGTTTCTTGTAGGCAGCAGAAGGTTGGATTGAGTTTTTTGATCCATTTAGCCACTCTGTGTCTCTTAACTGGTGCATTTAGTCCATTGACATTGAGAGAAAGAATTGTCCTGGGAGTTAGTGCCATCTTTATATTAAAGTTTAGTGTGTCTGTTGGTAAGCCTTGTCTTAAAGTATGCCGTTCAGTTTTTCTTTTAAGAATGGTTTTGAGTCTGTGAAGTTTTTGAGCTGTTGTTTGTCTGTGAAACTATGTATTGTTCCTTCAAACCTAGTTAAGGCCATCTACCACAAGCCAGAGGCAAATATTGTCCTCAATGGAGAAAAACTGAAAGCCTTTCCTCTAAATTCTGGCACAAGACAAGGCTGTCCTCTCTCACCACTCCTATTCAACATAGCACTGGAAGTACTCGCTATAGCGATTAGGCAAGAAAAGGATATCAAGGGAATCCAGATAGGAAAGGAAGAATTCAAGCTCTCACTGTTTGCAGATGACATGATACTCTACTTAGAAAACCCCAAAGACTCTATCAAAAAGCTTCTAGAAACAATAGACTCATATAGCAAGGTGGCAGGCTACAAAATTAACACACAAAAATCAATGGCCTTCCTATACACCAATACTAATAAGGAAGAAATGGACATTAAGAAAACAACTCCATTCACTATAGTGTCACACAAACTCAAATATCTTGGAATCAACTTGACTAAAAATGTGAAGGACCTATACAAGGAAAACTATAAAACTCTGCTCCAAGAAATAAGAGAGGACACGCGGAAATGGAAGCATATACCCTGCTCATGGATTGGCAGGATTAACATCATTAAAATGGCAATACTCCCCAAAGCACTGTACAGATTTAATGCGATCCCCCTAAAGATACCCATGACATTCTTCAAAGAAGTGGACCAGGCACTTTTGAAATTTATTTGGAACAATAAACACCCTCGAATAGCTAAAGCAATCATTGGGAAAAAGAATATGGGAGGAATTACTTTCCCCAACTTTAAACTTTTCTACAAAGCAATAGTTATCAAAACAGCATGGTATTGGAATAAAGACAGGCCTTCAGATCAGTGGAATAAGCTTGAATACTCAGAGAATGTTCCCCAGACATACAATCATCTAATTTTTGATAATGGAGCAAAAAATCCTAAATGGAACAAAGAAAGCCTCTTCAACAAGTGGTGTTGGCAAAACTGGGTAGCCACTTGCAAAAAATTGAACTTAGACCCCCAGCTAACATCATGTACGAAGGTAAAATCCAAATGGATTAAAGACCTCGATATCAGCCCCAAAACCATAAGATATATAGAACAATACGTAGGTAAAACACTCCAGGACATTGAGGCTAAAGGCATCTTCAAGGAAGAAACTGCACTCTCCAAGCAAGTGAAAGCAGAAATTAACAGATGGGAATATATTAAGCTGAGAAGCTTCTGCACCTCAAAGGAAATAGTGCCCAAGATACAAGAGCCACCCACTGAGTGGGAGAAACTATTCACCCAATACCCATCAGATAAGGGGCTAATCTCCAAAATATACAAGGCACTGACAGAACTTTACAAGAAAAAAACATCTAATCCTATCAAAAAATGGGGAGAAGAAATGAACAGACACTTTGACAAAGAAGAAATACAGATGGCCAAAAGACACATGAAAAAGTGTTCCACATCACTAATCATCAGGGAGATGCAAATCAAAACAACGATGAGATACCACCTCACACCACAGAGAATGGTACACATCACAAAGAATGAGAATAAACAGTGTTGGTGGGGATGTGGGGAGAAAGGAACTCTTATCCACTGCTGGTGGGAATGCCGTCTAGTTCAACCTTTATGGAAAGCGATATGGAGATTCCTCCAAAAACTGGAAATCGAGCTCCCATACGATCCAGCTATACCACTCCTAGGAATATACCCTAGGAACACAAAAATACAATACAAAAACCCCTTCCTTACACCTATATTCATTGCAGCACTATTTACCATAGCAAGACTCTGGAAACAACCAAGATGCCCTTCAACAGACGAATGGCTAAAGAAACTGTGGTACATATACACAATGGAATATTATGCAGCTGTCAGGAGAGATGAAGTCATGAAATTTTCCTATACATGGATGTACACGGAATCTATTATGCTGAGTGAAATAAGTCAGAGAGAGAGAGAGAAAAACGCAGAATGGTCTCACACATTTATGGGTTTTAAGAAAAATGAAAGACATTCTTGCAATAATAACTTTCAGACACAAAAGAGAAAAGAGCTGGAAGTTCCAGCTCACCTCAGGAAGCTCATCACAAAGAGTGATGAGTTTAGTTGGATAAATAACTACATTTTGAACTGTCCTAATAATGAGAATGTATGAGGGAAATTGAGAACCTGTTTAGAGTACAGGCGGGGGTCGGGTGGGGAGGAGGGAGATTTGGGACATTGGTGATGGGAATGTTGCACTGGTGATGGGTGGTGTTAAAAAAAAAAAAAGAAAAAGTATAAAAGATGCACTGCAATTAAAATAAAATAGTCAAACATACCAATTATTAAGACAATGCCAAATAAAATCATGGTAACTAATAAGGTGCTACTGCAAACAAACAAACAAAAAAAAGAGATGTGCATAAATAGGTACTTTAAAAAGCAGTATATAGAGTATAAAGGGTAAAGCATCTGGGAGGAGCAGCTACTCTATCTGTGAGGTGTCTTATTCTGGTCATTGTTTTCTTTGTGGAGCAAAATCTTCTTAGTTCCATTTTCTCATATATATATATATATTTAATTTTTGTTCTTTGGGACCACAGTTATTGGCGCTTTTGGCTCTATACTCAGAAATTACTCCTGGAAGGAGTTGGAGGGATATCAGGGATGGAACCTGGGTTGACCATATGCAAGGTAAACTCACTTGTAATATTTCTCTGTCCTACTTAATTTCCATTTTCAATATATTATGGTCTGAGATGATAGTTGATACAATTTCTGCTTTCTTGATTTTAATGTGTGTTTCTTGATTTAATGTTTAATTTTACTTGATCTATCTTGAAGAGTATCTCATGTGAAATGTAGAAAAATGTATTTAACTTTCTGGGGATGTAGATTCCTTTACATATAGGTACCTACCATAATTTTTTGCTCTATAAGACACACCTGACCATAAGATGCGCATAGTTTTTATACAAGGAAAACAAGAAAAAACAAGCAAATGGTGTATTAAAATATTTAATAAACTATAACAGAATAATATTTCAACAATATTAAGTGAGCAGCTGTCAACATGACATTAAGAATCATTATGACTATCATTAACAAATGAAAATTTAAGTTTTGAGTACTCTTCTAGTTTTTTGGGAACCCAACAACTCCTTATCACTATAGTCAGCATTTGCTCCATAAGACGCAGAAACATTTTCCCCTCTCTTTGGGCATGAAAAGGTGTGTCTTATGAAATGAAAAATATGGTATATTTTTTATTTTGTTCTCTATGTCTATTTCTCACTTTATTCCTCCAAAGTCACTGTTTTCAGTTGACCTAGTTTTAGATTAGTTGATCTAGTCAGTGGTGACAGAATGTTGTTGCCTTCACACAGAGAAAAGAAAGTGAAAAGGGAGAAGAGATAGGGAGAGACTGCATTTTTTAAAAAATCATTTCATGGATATAATAAAATTTTACTGAGGTATCATCATCATATTGAAATTGTGTTCAGTTATAGGAATTAAATCATAATATCATTTTGGCCTCTACCTTGGCAGAGTTCTTAAAGTCCAATGTGGGAGATGCATATAAACAGGTACTTAGAAAGCAGTACATCAAGTATGAAGGGTGTGAAAGTATCTTCAGGGAGGGCAGCTACTCCATCTGTTGGAGCATCTGGACATAATTTTTGAGAAAGCGGGGCTTCCCAAGACTTGCATGATTAGCAGCACAGCCCTATAAAAATGGGAGGAAAAAAGTGATATTCATTTTGAGTAGAATAGCCAGAAGGCACCAAGTAAGGCAAAGAGAAACAACTTTATGGTCAGCTTAGACAGGAGATAGATAGAAAAACCTAAATCTCTGAGATGAACAGGTAACACTTAGCAAGGCAAAGAGAAACTTGTTCAAAGAAGACAATATGTTTTCTTCACATTTTCAGGTATTTGCCAACAAATAGTAGTGTTATCAGAAATTCTTGAGAAACCCATTTATGGGCTTTATACTTTGTTAAGGTCCCTTCCAAGGAGTAGAGATTTCAAAATCATTTAACATTGGTCTAAGTTTCTAGATGACATATACCTAGAAGCCACACTTTAAGATTGTACTCAGAAGGATATGGCTGTACCTTAACTGCAGTGTTCTCTGGATGCTTGAGTAGGGAGAAGCATGAAAATCAAGAAACTTGTCCAAAGGTTCCAACAATATCTTAAGTCAAGAGATAAGGGGTTTGATAACAGTGGGAAAAAGCTTAAAAATGAGATATATGAATATTGGTTCCTCAGAGAAACAGAAACAAGATAGTTTATCTATATATATGTTATAATATAACAGAAGATAAATTATAGAAATTGGCTCATGGGACTATGAAAGCTGAGAAGCAAAATGGGAAGGTTTGAGAAACAGTGAACAGTAGAAAGGCTGGTACTGCAAGCCTAGAATTCTAGAATCCTAGATTCAGGAAAAGAGATATCCAAACTTGGGAGAATATATAGGCAGTTTTGCCAGTGTCTGATGCCTGCCTACATTGGTGAGAAGGCTCTTGACTTGGCTCAGAATCTTATCTCTCTGGAAAGCTATTGAACAGACACACCTAGAAATATTTTAGCAGCTTTCTGTTCATCTCTTAGCACCACCAGATTGTCATCTATATGATTAATCTTCACAAGGAGATGAAGCAATGCATAATAATTTTCTAAATTTGAAGGGCTTTGAAATTCTAGTGAGGAACAAAAAGAAGCCATGTTAAATAAATGCAGAGGTGAAAGAAAAGGAAGAGGCAAAACTGAAGCCCTTATTTCTGTTATGGGTGCCTAGGTCAGTGTGAAGACATTAGATTTCTTTTTTGTTTGGGGGCCACAATTGGTAGTGCTCAGGAGTTACTGCTGCTGACTTTGCACTCAGGAATAACTTTTTCTGGGCTTGGGAGAATCATCTGGGATGTTGGAAATCGAGCCAGGTTCGGCTGTGTGCAAAACATGTACCCCACCTATATACTATCTCTTTAGTCCAAGTACTGGGGAAAGGAGGGAAAGGATTTTTTCTTAAAATATTTTAAGATAAAAAGAGGCTATGTTCTCTACTAAATACCAGAAGGGGCTTTGACCTATTTTTACATCAGAATAATCTTGGTGTTTGCACTTTTTTTACCTTGCAAATAATTCAGATATGTTGGGGCCCGAGCAGTGCCACAAGTGGTAAGGCATCTGCGTTGCCTGCCTTAGCCTAGGATGGACCGCTGTTTGATCCCAGATATCCCATATGGTCCACCAAGCTGGGAGAGATTTCTGAGCGCATATCCAGGAGTAACCTCTGAATGTCACCGGGTGTAGCCCAAAAACCAAAAAAAAAAAAAAATCCAAAAAATTGAGATATATATAAAAAAATTCCAGTTGAGACTGACTACAACAACCATAACTAAACAGAATTTGTCCAGGACCACAAAGACTTTATCCTAGGCTTTATTCTAGGACCTGTGAAAAAAAATGTGTGGATTGGGCCCAGGGGCCAAGTGGTCTCAGGAGCATTGAGAGGAAAAAAAATAAGGTCATATCTAAATAACCAAGCCAATGTCAACGACAATAGAATCAAGAGACCCAAACTATAACAAGCAACACAAAAAGGACCTGTTACACTGGGAGTCTTGGGAGCTAGGGGTGAAGGTATGGAATACATGCTGAAATCTATGGTGGAGAGAGGACAATACTGATGGTTGAAATGGTCCTAATTCACTGTCACTAAATGCCTGATATACAGCTGTGAAAGATTTATAATTCACAATGGTCTCAATAAAAAATATAAAGATAGGGGCCGGAGTGATAGTAGAGTGTCTGCCTTGCACATGACCAATCTAGGACAGACCTTGGTTCGATTCCTGACATCCAATATAGTCCCCCAAGCCAGGAGCAATTTATGAGTGCATAGCCAGAAGTAATCCCTGAGCATCACAGGGAGTGGCCCAAAAAGCAATTAAAAAAAAAAGGAAAAAGAAAAAATTAAAGAAAAGGAAAGAAAGGAAAACCCAATTGAACCACCTCACAGATGCTGAAGAGAGATTTCAGAGATTAGGGCACATGAAAGGCCACTGTACTATCAGCTCCAACATAATCATATGTGATGTAGGAGAACTCCAGGCAATCTCCTGCACAGTATGTGAGCAGCATGAAGACCTCTGTTTAGGCATTGAACTGGATTTGCTAGGAGTGATAAAGATTTGCTGAAAGTGGCCTGCAGAGCTTCCAGAGCACTACTTGGGATGCCTGCTAAATAAAAAAATAAATGTAAGCTTCACACATTTTTTTTTTCTTATTTTGGACTACTATTTCCTCAGTCTACTTGGAATTCACCATCTTTTCCCTGAGGATTAACTTGGAGGTTATGACTGTATAGGAGAATATTTAGAGCTGAAGAACTGTGGGCAATCAGAAATAATGGAGCACTGCACACTCATGTTAGGATCCTCAGAGTTTACACTCAAACATGCTCTAGGTCCCTTTATATTGATGGCCCTCCCCAGAGGAACAAAGGATTCTGAGTAAACTCAGATCTTACCTGCTCTGATACTCACATTCCCTCTCCAAGACTTTGTTTTGCCCTCTACAGGGCTCATTTCTATAAGTGCAAAGTTATATCATTATGATCCTATGAGTGCAAAGTTCTTTTATCCTGGGATGTTAAAGTTCCCATTTCCCATTCTTCCATTGTTTACTTTCTCTGGATGATCACTCTATCTTCAGTAGTTTTCTTCAGGTTCTCTTAATATTTGCCCTACAGAGCTTTGATTGATTTAGGATTTTGAAAATCCACACCTGAACACTGACGTTTGCTTCTAAGGGATTTCTAATCTGGAAGCATTTGAACCTAGAGATGAGACAATCCTCAATTGTCTCAAATTACCCAGATCAGCTTGAATGGGAGTGGGAGGGAAGAAAGGGGGGCTGGCTGAAGACAAAAAGCAACTGGCTACAGAGCAGTTAACACACTGAAATAAAAAGGCACTTGGAATAAATAACCATAGATATTAATTAATAAAATAGCCTTTTACTTGAATAATTTGCTTGTCAGTCTCTGTTGTGTAAGTGTGTGGGTAGCTTGCTTTTGTTGTTTGACTATTGGCAACTTTAAAGTTTAGGCCTAGATCTTGCATTCTTTCTAAAAGTGTCTATTAATAGAATTTGGAGAAAATTAGATAATAAAATAAAATTGAAGTTAATGAAATAAAATAAATTAAAAAATAATGAAATAAAATTCAAGTAAGTCAGCGACATAAATAAGATTAAGAGATGTCAAATGATGCTAAATTTTCTTTAAAAAATGAAGACTTTGTATGGTTCTGTGATAAGTTAATGGAAAAATTTTTGGCTCTTGTGATGTTACAACCTAATGATTATTTTCATTTTAAGTATTTGTTTTATATTTTTACTCTTAACATTTACATTTTGGCAATTAGGCTCTCAGGTTAGTGCTAATTTTGTTTATATGGCCTATTGACCCACGAAACAGATCAAACATTTGTTTAATGTTGTAAAGACTTTTGACAATTTTAATACCAGAACTGGGATTTATGTTTAACTGAAGAGCTTTTACTAAGAAATTTTTAAGTTTCCTTCTGAGTAGCCTCACAAAATGATGAGGTTGAACGTCAATTCACATGACAGAGTTTATTTTCTGTCTGTGTAATTTCAAGTCACCTTTAGAGACATTTGGATTTAAATGGTGAAAGGTCACAGAATGGTGTCAAGAAACTCAAGCTACTGGAGCCAGAGTTTATACAACTGGTACAGCTGGTAGGGTGCTTGTTTTATATGGAGTTGAGCCAGGTTCAATCCTTGGCACACATAGGGTTCCATGAACCCTTCAAGACTGATTCCTTATTTTCAGATTTGTCAACAATTATATTAAATACTTTGCTGGTCCTTCATTGGGTGCTTATATGTTTAGGAGTATGATTTCTTCCTGTTGTACATATCCCTTGATTAGTACAAAATGTCCATCTTTGTCCCTTACAACTTTTCTGAGTCTAAAGTTCATGTCATCTGATATTAGTATAGCCACTCCAGCTTTTTGAAGGATGTTGCTTGCTTGGATGATTTTTCTCCAGCCTCTGATTTTGAGTCTCTGTTTGCTCTGACTATTCAGGTGTGCTTCTTGTAAGCAGCAGAAGGTTAAATTCAGTTTTTTTTTTTTTATCCATTTAGCCACTCTATATCTTTTAACTAGTGCATTTAGTTTATTAACATCGAGAGAGATAATTTTCATGGGATTTAGTGCCATCTATGTGTAGAAGTTTGGTGTGTCTGTTGGTCAGTCTTGTCTTAAAGTAGAATTTTCAGTTTTTCTTTTAAGGCTGGTTTTGAGTCTGCAAAGTTTCTGAGATGTTGTTTATCCTTAAAACTATGTATACTTCCTTCAAACCTGAAAGTGAGTCTTGCTGGGTGCAGTACTCTAGGCAAAGCATTTATTTCATTGAGTTTTGTCACTATATCCCACCACTGCCTTCTGACCTTGAGGTTTCTTGCAACAGGTCTGCTGTAAATCTTAAGGATGCTCCTTTGAAAGTAATTTCCCTTTTTGATATAGCGGCTTTCAGTATTCTATTCCTATTTGTGGGATTCGTCATTGTGACTAGGATATATCTTGGGGTGCTTTTCCTTGGGTCTCTTTTAGCTGGTTCTCTTCGACATGCAGGATTTGGTTGCATGTAGTCTTTAGCTCTGGTAGTTTCTCTATAATGATGTCTTTGACTGTTGATTCTTTCTGGGGATTTTCTTCCTGTGTCTCTAAGACTCCAATGATTCTTATGTTGTTTCTGTTGATCTTATCAAAGTCTTCTATTTTTATCAATTCACATTCTCTGAGTAAATTTTCCATTGTCTGATCATTTGCTTTAAGGCTTTTTTGCAATCTCTTCTGCTGTATGGAGTTGTTATGTTTCTCATCTTCTAGCTCACTGATACTGTCTTCAGCTGCTGTTACCCTGTTGGGAGGCTTTGATTGAGGTTTTCCATTCGTCTATTGAGTTTTTCAGACCTGTTATTTTAGTTTGAAGTTTTTTTATTTCTATCTTCATATCTTCTTGTTTCTTATTAGTATTTCATTCAGCTTGATCTAAGCTTTTTTTGAGTTCTGTGAACATTGTCCATATTTCTTCTCTGAACTCCATATCTGAAAGACTAATTAGGTGGTTGGTCATTTTCAGGTCATCAGAGTTGCCATCTTCATTCTGGTATTGACTTGCGTTGTTTCCCCATTGTCACGCTTGTATTATGTATCTTTCTACATGTTATGGTGGTATTCACCGGCTAGAAGATGCGTGCAGCTGCAAAGCTGAGTGGCCGGATTCCTGACACAATCAGCTAGTTCCACTGTTTGTAGGCTGGACGACTCACCTCTGAAGAAGGCGAGCCCTCAGGGAAGAATGCCAAAGAGATCAAATTCTCAGGCTGCAGGAAAGCAGAAAAGACCCAAGATGTCTGCCGTGCTCCTGACACACCTCAGGACTGATTCCTGAGTGCAGAGCCTGGAGTAAGCCCTGATCACTGCCAGGAGTGGCCCAAAAATGAAGGTGAAAGAGAGACAAAGACAGATACAGAGAATGAGAGAGTAGGTTAACTCTAGGACCACCTTTAATAGCATACAAAAAATTAGTTCAACCCTTAATTTCTCTGACTTCAATTCCTTCCATTATTCCAATTATAAGGGTTCAGAAACACAAGTATGTCCAAGTGACATATATTTAACAAGTATACAGTACTTTATATCACAGTAATACCATTTATTTTCTTTACTTCCATACAAACAACTGTAAATGTCAGATATTAAGTTTCATTGACATCCTTTCCACAAATTAAGCATGGATTTTTTTTATAGTTTGTTTTCATAATGGCAGATTAAGTCTTTTGCTACATACAGATATACTTTGTTGGCACAGTAACCCATGGAATCTTTAGATTCAAGAAAAGTATTTCTGATTTACATTTCTCAAACACTATGATTTTCTTCTTTGTAAAGACATGAGTACTGGTCAAAGTGGTAATCTCATTTGGGATAGTATCTGTCAGTTGATATTCCATCTCAGAATGGGGAATAATGGAACAGGGGAATTGTGGCATGTAAAAAACATGCTTACAAAGGCATAGAAACAACTATCCTTCCTGCTGTAGGCATATGGACCCTAACAACACTTTATAGTTCGTCAGCTTGTCTGCATCTTTCAAAATTTTTCCCCAAGAAAAGTTACAAGTCCTGATTTTTTATATGAAAAAAATTTTTTTGTTGGTTTTTCGGGCCACACCCATTTGATGCTCAGTGGTTACTCCTAGCTAAGCACTCAGAAATTGCTCCTGGCTTGGGGGGACCATATGGGACACTGGGGAATCGAACCGCGGTCGTGATCTTTCCTTGGCTAATGCTTGCAAAGGCAGACACCTTACCTCTAGCGCCACCTCGCAGGCCCTGTTTATATGAAATTCTAATTTTTATGAGTTGGCAACACATTTAAATTACGTTAATAGCAGAAACATTTAAGTCAGTAATTCATATCAAGTATGAGAACAGTATGGATCAGATGCTCACAAAACTTTGACTTTAGATTCAAATAATTTTAGAGTTCTATATCCCTTAGAAGTTTTAATTATTTATATTATTATTTTGAGGGGACACCTGGTGATACTCAGGGTTACTCCTGGCTATGCTCTCAGAAATCACTCCTGGCTTGGGGACCATATGGATACACTGGGGGAATGAAACTGCTGTCCGTCCTAGGTTAGTTCATACAAGGCAAATGCCCTACTGCTTGTGCCACTGCTCTGGCCCCAATTATTTATATTACTAAAACAATTTCTAGCATATCTCTTTCTGTACTCTGGACACATTTTAAAGCACTTTGCATATCCTAACTCACTGAATCTTCACATCTACTTTATAAAGTAGTTACCTTTGTTTTACAAATGAGATACTGAAACACAGACCCAGGTTGAAACAGTATTCCAACCCAAACTCTCTGTCATCATAGCCCCCAAAATATCTTCCGTTATTTATATAAATATGTTTTTCAATTTTTAGGAAAGATCTCCTTAGAAAATATTAGTTTATGAAATTATTTTAACAGTGAGTGTACTTGTTCATTCATTTATTTTTTTTTCTTTTTCTCTTCTCTTCTTTTTTTGTTTGTTTTGTTTGCTTGTTTGTTTGTTTGGGATCACACCCAGCAGCGCTCAGGGGTTACTCCTGGCTCCATGTTCAGAAATCGCTCCTGGCTGGCTCTGGGTACCATATGGGATGCCGGGATTTG
This sequence comes from Suncus etruscus, assembly GCF_024139225.1. Taxonomy (NCBI): domain Eukaryota; kingdom Metazoa; phylum Chordata; class Mammalia; order Eulipotyphla; family Soricidae; genus Suncus; species Suncus etruscus. Next base: position 9,451,425 of record NC_064867.1, read on the forward strand.
AACCAATGACCTTCTGTATGAAAGTCAAATGCCTTACCTCTATGATATCTCTCCAGCCCACATTTATTTATTTTCTTGGGGAACTATTCTGGTGGTGCATGGGAGTCACTCCTGCATAGATTAGGGACCATATAACTTCCTGGGGATGAAACCTAGCCTGGCTGCATGCAAGGTATACTTGATGTAGTCTCTCTATTTGGTCTAGAAAACATAATCACATAATTATTTTTTTATTTGTATGAAATTAGGAGTTTACAATATTGCTTTCTATGTGAGAAGTTAGAGGGGTAGAATATTTTTATTCTGTATGAGAAAATATGATTTATTTGTTGGACAGTCTGGGTCAGATCAATACGCTTTGGACATGAATGAAGTTGAAGAAAATGGGATTATGATTTAAGCCATGCTCTTCCAATAAGGTCTCATCTGTAAGTAAGAGGCTTACCTTTGATTGGCTACTTACAATCCTCAAAAGATATGATTAATATTTTGCTTTTTTCCCCCTGCCTCTGTACTCAGAGATTGTTAATACAAATGGAAATTTGGCCATATATTTAGGCAATCTGTCATAGCTAAGAATTTTCAGAGCTTTCTAGTTAAAGAGGTTTTTGAATGTAAGTATGAGCAATATCTGGGCTGACTTTTTATTATAGCAAATATAAAGACGTATTATCCCTTGAGGTTTGTTATTAACCTCAGTTTCACCTCCGTTAATATTTACTTCACAGGTCAATAAATCTCGATATTCACTCCAACAGAAGCCAATATCTTCACATTATATGTTATTAATCTTGACCAAACTGAAAAATGTGTGAATATTTTTCTTTTGATGCAGAAAATGAAGACTTTTTAGTTTTCTTTTTCTTCAGGCTGTCTTAAAAGGGAAAGATAATTTTTATCCGAGTGTTTAAAATTTCTTTTCAGATTTAGCACTTGGAGTTGCAAATATGAGCTTAATACTAGTCTTTAAAAGATCTGTTCTATTGAAGGACTGCAAGGAGATAAAAATGACAAAATACTCTCATCAGAAGCTCTCTTGTGAAATAACCTGAGTTTATTAGGGGGAGCTAAGTGAAGCCAATAATCAAATGTCTACTGCCTATCTTTATGCTAATAGTTAATATTGCTTAATTCGACTAAAAACAAAGGAAAAGCATTTCTAGAAGATGTAGCAAAATGCCTTGTGGTAGAGAAAAATAGTTGTGCCTGGTCTCTCTCTCTCGATGCAAAGGCAGGTGAATACATTTGCTTTTCAACATTATAAATGTTGTGATTGAAGAATGAAAAAGAAGTAATTAGTTTGGCATTTCAATGAATTGTCTCTAGTCTTGTAATCTGCATAATTATGCATTTAATGACAGAGAAATTCAGAAGAAAATAAGATAAAAATTTATGGAAGTATTTATAAGTCATTTTACTTGATGGCTACTGCTCAGTGCACCCAAAAAAAAAAAAAAAGTTTTTGGAAATAGCTAGGCAAAGACTATACAGAGAAAACTTTCCAAGATTTTCTAAGATATTTTAATGGGCAAATGGCCAAGGGGAGGGGGTCAGAAAGAAAAGAGAATTGCTAAATGTAGTGGAAATTCTAATAAAAAAGCACAAAATCTTGTTTCTCAAAATATGGCTCTAGATCTAGTAGCATAAGTATCATCTAGGAAATGACTACAAATGCAAACTCTCAAATCTTCTCCAGAGTTAGAGGATGAGAAATTATCCTGTGGGACTCAGTAATCTGTGATTGGAGGAATTGTTAAACACAAGGTAGTCTGAGAAACACAGTGCCATGGCATAGCCATTTCAGTCTTGTCTTTACCTTGAAATTCTTTGAGATGTTTCAAAAATAATGATGCCTGGGTTATACCTCGAGAGATTCTGATTTAATTGGCCTGAGGTATGGTCTGGACATCAGGATGTTTTACAGCATTCTTGAGGATTTTTATAGGCAGCCAGAGTTAAGAATTACTCTCGTGCAATCTTTCATCCTAAATTACCTTTTCAGATCTAATTCTCCCTTTTACATGTAAGATATTTTATAATGCTTCCTTCACTATGCTGGAATAAAATTTATATTAGCCTTATTACTTTATGTGCATATTTTTAATTGAAATTATAAAGAAGAAATTGCAGAAAGTAATTTGTCATCACAAGCATGTCAAGCATTTAAATGTGCGCCTGGTCACATTTACAGAAAAGCAGGCAGATGTGGCTTATTCCATTATTGACGATGTGACAGTTGCAAATGCAGATGGACCTAGATGTATTGAACTGGAAGTTCAAAAACCAGGGGTAACATTCTTGTGGATGACCTGGTTTTCTGGTGAAGAATAGATCTTGATTAAATTTCTAATATTATAATTAACAACTTTTTCTTTTTCTTAGTTCTGGATCAAAGCATGGAACATGGTAGTGGAGTAGTGAATACATTGTTAGTGGATGCCAGAACTAAAGTAACTTACTTCCTCAGTTGCTGAAAATGCTTGTGGACCATGGTCCTTCTGAGCTGTTTCTGTGTATATGGTTTCCCCTTTTTTACTGTGCCTATGCAAAAGTGTAAGGTGTCATATTGCATTGCTGTTGCTATTGTGGGTAAGAATGACAGGCTACACAGTCTCTGTGCTCTGGTTTTGACCTGAGCTTTTATCCCTGAGCTTTCTTCTTCTTCTTCTTCTCGGTTTTCATACCAAGCAGAACCAAAACCGGTGAGGATAAAGAAAATATGTATGTACATATGATTATATATATATATGTATATATATAATAGAACAAATAAATAAAACTGAATTAAAGAAAAAGAAAGTAATTTAAGAAAAGGGTGATGGAGGAGGCTACCTTTATATTTGGGAATAAACACCCTAAGATACATTATTATAAAGGTATTAAACTTACAAAGGTAATATAGACCTCCCAATTAGGTCTTTTGAGATATTCCTGTGTGTGTGGAGGGGGTAAAAACCAAGGCACTTTTTTATCACACACCTTGGTCTCGAGTTTGAGACATAATTTGCAGCAATACGGTATCAGGTAGTGTCCATGAGTTGGGGGTCTTTCTGAATCTGAATCTGGTACTATGCAACAGTCCACGTTTTGAGGGCGGTGAGAAGGGCCACATAGCATGAGTCAGCAGGTGTGTTGATCGTAGTTTCTTGCTGGGGCACGAGATGTGGGACTGAGAGGGTGTCTTTTTATTTAGGAGCTGGATGGTAGTTTGTTGGGGCAGGAGATTGGTTTCAGTGACTGAGTTAAGAACTGAAGGTAAAGAGGGTTAAATAAGAAAATATAATGGATCAGGATTGGGGGATGAGAGGATAGAAGAGATTTTGAAGTGTGGAGGGAACAATATATAAGAGGGGCTATATACACTATAAACACATGGATTATTTACAGTTTAGGTTTGGTAATCAGAGAGAAGACCACTGTATAGAAACTCATGCCCACATACAGACAGACTTTAGAAATCTATTCGAGTATTATCCTCCGTGTCTTGGGCATTCCATTTTCTTTCCTAGGAACAATATAAAATTATGAGCATTGTGGAATAATAGTTAAAAGTATAGTTGTGTGGGTGCTAATGTGCCCGCATGCTTTCAAAAATGAGGACTAGTGAGAAAGGACACCCCTGCAAGGGGGTCCATGTATATCCCCATTTTTGGCCATGGAAGGGTCTGGTTTCCTTTCCCTCACTCTGCCACCTCCCAGACACCCAGTTGCCCGGCTTTGCCCTGAAGGCCTGGACTGGTTTGGGGGTCCCATTCCCTTGCACTAGTGTTCAGTACAGGGGGCCTGTTAGCTAGCTCCCCTGCTCAGTGACCCCTATATACCAGTTGGAAGAGTAGCAGTGAAATCCTGGTATGGGGGGTTTGCTGAGCCCGGCTCGAGCCTAGCCCGGTTGTTGTGCATAGGAAAGTTTTTTTTCTGACTATATGAATTAAAGAAATAATTCTAAAGGCACAAAAGGCACAGAAACTCAGTGAAATGTAAACAAATCAAGTCTTTGTAAAGGCCACACTTCCTCAGGATAAAAGAAACTTTTTCATGAACAAAAGTTCTAATCTTTTTCACTTGACAGCACCCTACCAAAAGATTCTTATCTATAGAGATAAGATATAGTGGGGGGGCAGTTTGGGAAAATTCTATAAAAATAACTGCTGTTACATTTCTCTACCCAGCCAGCTCTATAGACTCACTCTGTTCTAAAAACAGATGTAAATCAAGCTGTAAAAAAGTATGGGTACATCCGCAATGCAGCCGATAGCCAGCAATCTCAGGAGGAGAGGGTGGGCCAAATACTGTCCCAACTGAAGCATATCTGCTGCGCCCATTACTCACAATTGCAATCGACACTTTGCAAATGGCTCTGATTCACCACTCCTCTACTGCTCTCTGCAGAGATACCAATCTGGCTAAAATACCATATGCCAGGATTTAGGCTAATATCACCAGGATTTATCACTGTCAGTGTGGGCACTCTTCAGCCCTGCCTGTCCCCCTGCCCCACACTTTCTCATACTTCCAGAAACTCTGGTAGCTGAAAAAAAGACCCACAAAAGCTACAATATCAGCAATAATGCTTGGAATTTCTGACCTCTTGGCCATGGGACAGCTCTGTTTTTGTTTAATACTGCCATCCTTGTAGAAACACAACAACTTAGAGGCAGTGTTTCTCTGAAGCCACCTAATGTTTAGAAACAAATGAACTAATAGAATGGTCAAGTAACAATAAGAGCTTACTAAACTTTCTGACAATGACTTAATGATTTCATTGGAGATACAATAATTTTCACAAATTTGCTTGTTGCTATATTTTTCTCTTTCCTCCCTCCCTCCTCCTTCCTTTTTTCCTTCCTCTTTTTTATTTTCCTTCCTTCCTTCCTTCCTTCCTTTCTCTCTCTCTCACTTTCTTCCTTCCTTCCTTTCTCTCTCTCTTTCTTTCTCTCTCTCTTTCTTTCTTTCTTTCTTTCTTTCTTTCTTTCTTTCTTTCTTTCTTTCTTTCTTTCTTTCTTTCTTTCTTTCTTTCTTTCTTTTCT